>NW_026512755.1:265000-272500 GCF_027579735.1 Bombina bombina
TGTCAGAGGGCATCTGTCGGAGAGATTTGGGATACGACCTGGTATTAAAGAGATAAAGTACAGATATATGAGGAAGCCTGTGAGCGGTATGAGCTCTTCTAACTGTGAGTAAGCCTGTAGTGGCTCAGCTGTGTGTTTTGAGTGCTGATAGCCTCATTCAATCCACTCTGTGTATAGTTAAGCCATCCATATTGTGTGCCCTTGCATAGAACGCTAAAGTGGAAGAATAACTTGACTTTGAAGAGCATCTATACAGTGTTACAAAACTACTCCCAAATGGGCTATATAAATGGATAATCTACAAAACATTTATGCAAAGAAAAATCTAGTGTACAATGTCTGTTTAAGTATAGAAACTCTCAGTATAGGTAGGGATACCACAGGTTAACTCAGCTATTTCAAATGCTTAATAAGGGTAAAGAAGCTACTTTTAAATGATTTGATATACTCCAACAGGTAAAATGGATTATTGGGAACAAATTAAAAAAGAGAAAATATTTGGGTAAAATGTCCATTTATGCCCTAGAAAATTCTGAAAAACAAACTTTTCACAATGCTCATTAAGAAAAATTTGTCTAAAACAAATATTTTTGCTGCTGCACAAATCTTACATTAAACTCTTAAGATTGTTATCTGCCCATTTAACACTTTCAAATTTTAAAATAAATTGGTTAGTTGTGGGTAGTAAAACAATTTTGTACTATACATTCTTCATTTATTTTGCCTGCTTTTCATGTAATTTAGCTCCGAAAAATGGGAATTTTCTCAAAACTGAAAAAGGATATAGAAGAATATTAAACACAAACCCTGCTACATATATTTGACTAATTGGCTTTAACAGATAGCAACTGCAAAACAAAGCACTGTATACTAGAGATGTGCATTTGTTTTCGGATGAATATAAATTTGTACGGAAAATTTGATTTTCATTTTCGTAAATTTGTCAGTATTTATTCCTTTAAATTGATTTTTAAGGTTTAATACTTACCTTTATGCGCTCTGGAGAGTACGCTAACCCGATCCTCTTCTTGCCAGGTTCCTGCGGTGCTAACAGGAGGCTTAGCGCGCTTGGCTCCCAGGAGCTGCACTAAAGTTAGAGAGGAATGGCTAAGCCTCCTGTTAGCGCGGCCAGGACTCTGGCAAGAAGAGGATTAGGTTAGTGTGATCTGCAGAGCACATTAAGGTAAGTGTGTATCTACAAGGGAACTTTTCACCTGTAGCTTTGAAACATTTACATTTGTTTTAACGAAAACTAATATAAATGTTTAAAGAAAATTCGCTTTTGTTTAGTTTTATACAAAATGAAAACCAAATAGTGCAGGGAACAAATATTCTGTGAAATTAATTTCCTTGAATATTTGTAACGAAAATTTCATCTGAAACAAAATTTTCTTCCCTGCCCAGTTCTACTGTATACTACACAATGATCGTGGATAGGCTTGTTGTTTGCAGACTTCAGCCCAGATTGTCTCCTCCAAATTAGTCAAATGGCAGGTGGAGTTTGGCTTTTGATAAACAATTGAAATAAACAAGATGTTAATTTATTTTAAAAATGTTTCGACTGGTGTTATTCTATAGCAAAACAACAGCAAGATATTTTAATTACAAGGTGTTTACTGTCCCTTTAATTACACCTAACAGTTGGTAAAGATTGATATTTTATATTATAAGCCAGAAATATCTGAAAACTTCACACATAGTAATCCAGAATCAATGTTAACCCAGCAGCTGTAAAATAAATTCTCATTTTTAACTGCCCCCTCAAAGCTTCATAATCTGGAAGCTGAAGTGGGAAATATAATATTTTTATTTGCTGAAATTAACTTATTAAGGTAGTTTGTAGAGTAGGTCTTTGACACATTAATGGAGTAAAAAATGAATACATAACACACTATAAAGCCAGAACAGGATGTACTGTATTTTTGGCACAGCCTTCTGTTTGTCATTATGGAAGGTTTTTCCTCTTACATTCTTTTGCAGTTTTGTTCCAAGTGTTTTTGAGAAGGGTTTAATTTGTAGTAATGCTTGTTGTATCATTACTTTGCAAAGTACTAAATGTACAAAAGAAACAATAAAACATAAAATACAAGATGATGTTTTTCTGAGAATACCTAGTGAGAGTGAAGACACGATAAAATATGTATGGCAAAGAAAATACATCTGCCCTTAGCCTCTTAAATCAATACATGTGTTTGTGTGTTTATATGTGTTTAAGTATGTTGTGTGTGTGTAAAGGTGTGTACATATCTAAACAAAATATATATGAAAACCTAACAATAATTCTATAAAAAATTCACACTATAAAATAACCGTACATATTAATAATTACTTAAAACAAATTTGCACTGCAGTATGGAGGATTAGTGTATCTATTCATACATCTGTGAGAGTATATATATATATATATATATACATGCACACACACAGTATATATACAGTATATATATATATATATATATATATATATATATATATATATATATATATATATATATATACATGCACACACACAGTATATATACAGTATATATATATATATATATATATATATACACACACACACACACACATATATATATATATATTTGTATATATATATATATATATATATATATATATATGTGTGTGTGTGTATAATATATATATGATCAGCATAGTTCTCCGATTTGCCTACTGTCATTTTTTTTTCAAAATCTAAATAAAATATATTTTATAATTCTAAATAATTTATATATTTATATTAAAACAAATTATATACTGTAGTTAAGAGAACATTGAACTTAGAAAATGTGTTTTACATGTAAAAAATATTGAGGAAGAACTGTAAAAATCTAAACTAATACAGAAGTATAAATTGTATCTAATGCTCAAGACAATGTAATCTTTAAATGGAACAAAGAATAAAAAAAACATATGATGTACCTTTTATATTTTACATCATTGCCTACAGGGGTGGGCAACTATCGGACCTCCAAATGTTATGGACTACTTCTCCCATAATGCTTTTTCAGCCATAATGCAGGCAAAGCATCATGGGAGATGTAGTCCATAACATCTGGAGTGTCGGTAATTGCCCACCCTGTCTAACACATATGTTTGTATCTATAGATCAATCAGCATTTTTTTTATTAAGGACAGTAATCATAAAACATTTGAATCAGTCTCATAGGAGAACAAAGTATAAATGAGGACAATCAGTATAGCTCACAAATACCTCACCAAAGTTAATAAAAGAGCAGCACTTCCGCCATTTTTCATTAAATAATTATGTTGTTACCCAATATTTTTTTTTCACAAATTGAGACTAAAGATTAAAATTAGCAATGATTCCTGTCCGTTTGTGAATATAACAGTCACTAGTCTCCAATGTTTTTGTGTCCCTTAGGTATAAAGTGAAAATCAAAATGATCTAATCATAGTGTTTTTTATAGAAATTGAGCATGATATTTTAAACATTTTTGTCAACAAATTAGATATTAGCTTTGCTTTTGCTACATGCAGTCTAGTGAATCAAATGCCTCATTCGTAAGTAGTAGTAGGGATATTAAAGGCAAAATTAAATGTTGACTATTCAGATAGATCATGCCATTTAAAACAAAAATTGCAATTAACTTCTTATATCTAATTTGCTTTGTTCTCTTGGTATAATTTGTTGAACAGCATATCCTGGTATGTTCAGGAGCAGCAATGCCCTACAGGGTAAATGTGTTCATAGAACTATATTGGAAAGTTGTTTCAAAATGTTCTATGTGAATTATGAAAGGAAAAATTTGGGTTTCATGTCCTTTTAAACTGTTTCAGTAAAATTTGTAACGTGTCACTTGTGGGTGACACATGAAAGTAATGCTAAAAAAAAAAGTGAAAAACATACAAAATCAAATTATAATCACATAATCATGTACATCTTTTAAAAGTGTGGGTTGTTTTATGAATAACATATGCTATAGCACAAACTTCTTTACTGTGTTAAACAGTGGGATCTTATTACAGTGTTAAAAGTATACAATATCCAAATTGGTGATTCAAGCGAAATTATGTACTTTGCACTCTTCCTAGATTATGCACTTTGCAGCATTTCAAAAACATAGGTCACAGCAATTTTTGTATCTATAGGGAGTGTAGGACAAGTACATTTTTACACAAGAACCAAGATGTGTTTAATATCCCTTCAGTTGCCTTTTGCTCTTGTGTAAAAAATGTGCTTGTACCATACTCCCTAGAGAATGCTGAAAAGCAAATCTGTAGCCTGTTCTTTCAGTTATCTAACTCAGCTTTGTGATTGCTTTGAGCAGTAGATACATTCATTTAAAGTTAGCCCTAGTTTATACTCAACTCAAGTTTATACTTGAGTTTTCAAGTTGTTTCGCAAATCATTAATTGACCATCAGATGTAAATACATTTTGTATGTTGCACTTTTGTAGTCCAGTACTTAAAGGGACAGTCTAGTCCAAAATAAACTCAAATAGAGAATGTAATTTTAAACAAGTTTCCAATTTACTTTTATCATCAGTTATGCTTTGTTCTCTTGGTATTCTTAGTTTAAAGCTAAACCTAGGAGGTTCATATGCTAATTTCTAAGCCCTTGAAGCCCCCCCCCTTTTCTCTCAGGGCATTTTGACAGTTTTTCACCACTAGAGGGTGTTAGTTCATGTGTGTCATATAGAAAACTCTGTGCTCACGCACATGGAGCTCCAGGGTACCAGCTCTGATTTGCTAAAATGGAAGTCTGTCAAAAGAACTGAAATAAGGGGGCAGTTTGCAGAGGCTTAGATACAAGGTAATCACAGAGATAAAAAGTATATTTATATAACTGGGTTGTTTATGCAAAAATAGGGAATGGGTAATAAAGGGATTATCTGTCTTTTTAAACAATAAAAAATCTAATGTAGACTTTCCCTTTAAGTGGATTATAAAATATATCACACCCCTTGTGTGTGAAAAACATTAAAAATGTGCATGGCAATCAGTGTTAGGGCACTTTGGAAAGGGTGAGCTCATTAAACACAAATAAAGAGACATGAAACCAAAACCTTTTCTTTCATGATTCAGATAGAACATGCAATTTTAAACAATTTTCCAGTTCACTTCCATTATATAATTTGCTTTGTTCTCTTGGCATAACATGTTGAAAATAATACCTACATAGGCACTACTGGGAACTAGTTGCTGATTGGTGGCTGCAGTGCTCATATATGACTCTTGTCATTGGTTCACCCAGTATGTTCAGCTAGCTTCCTGTAGTGCTTTGCTGTTCCTTCAATGAAGAATGCCAAAGGAATGAAGCAAATTTGCTTACTGAAGTAAATTGGAAAGTTGTTTAAATTTGAATGCTTTATCTGAAACATAAAACCAAAAATTTGGGTTTCATATTCTTTTAATAAAATACAACTGGCTCTTCTCAATTGTTAAAATAAAAGTACATTAACATAAAATAATATTTAATTTCAAATTTGTTCAAGGTTTGGAAGCTCTTTGCAAAAGTTTAACTCTTTTGAAACTGAGGAAACGATTTACAATCAATCAAAATAAAGCTTATGTATTTTTGTACTATGTTTCTACTGAATTCATTTAAAGGACATTATACACTAGATATTTATTTGCATAAATGTTTGGTAGATGATCCATTTGTATAGCTCATCTGGGTTTTTTTTTTTTTTTTTAAATGTATAGTTTTGCTTATTTTAAAATAATATTGCTGATTTTCAAGCCCCAACGTTTTAGATGTATACTGATGTATACAGACTTCAGACTGCTTCTGTTTGTATAATGGGTCTTTTCACATGCAGGGGAGGGGGAAAGGGTTGGGGGTTCTGCTTTTAGCCCCTTTCAGTGGGTGTCCATGGCTAATCTCATCAAAAGTGCTAAATTTGGAGCTTCTAAGTAAGTTTTTAAAAGGTTTTAAACTGGATTTTTATATCAGTATCTATGCATATTATTCTTTATAGTGGTGTCTGTTACAAACAGTTATATGAAAATTGGTGTAGTACACTGTCCTTTTAAAGTCAGTTTATGACAGTTTAAGTTTTTTTAAACATTTGGACTTTTTTCCTGACATAGTAAGCCCAATCTCACCTGACTGCTTCCAGCACACACACAAATTGTCAGGTCTTAAAGAGACATGAAACCCCATTTTTTTCTGTTCTGATTCACATAGTGCATACAATTTTAAACAACTTCCCTTTTTGCTTCTGTTAACAATGCTGCTTCATTCTATTGGTATCCTTTGTCGAAGGAGCAGCAATGCACTACTGGAAACTAGCTGAACACATCAGTAACCCAATAATAAGAGGTATATATGTGCAGCCACCAATCAGCTGCTAACACTCTGCTCCCGAGCCTACCTAGGTATGCTTTTCAACAAAGAATATCAAGAGAACAAATCAAATTTAGACAATGGAGTTACATTGGGAAGTTGTTTAAAACGGTATGCTGTATCTGTATCATTAAAGAATATGTTTGGGTTCCATGTCCCTTTAACTTTCTCCCCAAACCATATCTATATATAACCCATCGACTGTTCAACAACATATTGTAGCACTTTCTAGCAACCAGTGGATTTTATTAATTGTACAAATAGCAAGCAACAATATTAACAGCTAAAATGACAAGGGATTATGGAAAAGGTTTCAACATATGCTATCAAGGGGTATTTTTTTTTTCTAAGGAATGTTTTAGGCTTAGTACACAAATGTAAACACAATTCCCTTGCCCAACCTATCCCCTCTCTATAATTCCAAACAGAAATCCTGTGTTATCTGATTCCTAATGTAAAATCCCCTTTTTAAGGTTGTTGATGTTACTTTGCATAGGGACATGGGATTAACATCAGATATACATGAAAATGAACCTAGGTCCTCTGAAGATTAAGGGGATCATTTATCAAAGCTACAATACAATAGTAGGCACTGGTAAAAAAAAAAAGAAACACTGTGTAGAGTTTATCAATCAATAGATAATCAATGGTTTATTGGGAAATTATTTGTTATTACTTTAAAACAGATTATTTGCTAAATGAATGCAGCTCTTTATCTATCTGTTTTTCTATCTATCTATGTATTTATTATCATTATTATTATTTTCAGCTTTATATATAAAATATAAAAATAAAGTTGTTTTTCCCCTTTACATCTTAGATATATAGATAGATAGATAGATAGATAGATAGATAGATAGATATAGATACATAGATGATAGACGAACAAAATGTTAAAGCCAGGATTTTAGTTTTTGCCATTCAATTTCCTTGGGTTTTTATTGAAAAAAATGTGTATGTGTAAGATAACGTGTGTTTTTCTAGTGTTTAAAAGTGTTTGTGTAGAGTGTATGTGTTGTCTATGTGTGTGTGTCAGTTCTAGCTAACACATAAAACAGATCTGTGTACAAAATATGGGTAAGACAAACACCTGATAGTGCATCTAAAGTGAATTCTTATTTTAGAGAAAGTAAAGTCTATGAAAATGCCATGATGTGAATAATACTAACTCAAATGCACATTTCTA
>NW_026512755.1:277500-368591 GCF_027579735.1 Bombina bombina
TACCCAACATTTGTTCTAGTCCTACAGTAATTTTACACTAACCTAATGAATATAATGAGGCGTCAATAAAGGAAAATATATATCATTTATGGGACAGTTCATTTAACCTGTAGTTATACTTACTTTTCACGAACTGTTTGAAAGGAGGATTTTAACTGAGGTGGGGAATCAGAAGCTGATGAATTTTCCCTTTCTGTAAAAAAAAATAGGGAAAAAATTAGAAAAATATAATTATATAACCTTTTCATTTAAAAACAATATGTATGATTTATAATATGAGGTGTTGCAGTCGCTCTAATCTGTCTATCTTTTTATTATTTCTCTCTATCCATCTTTCTATCTATCCATCCATCTATCTATCTATCTATCTATCTATCTATCTATCTATCTATATATCCATCTTTCTAATTTTCTATCGATCTATCTATCTATCTATCTATCTATCTATTTAACTATCTATCTTTCTATCTATCTTTTTCTTTCTTTCTTTCTTTCTTTCTTTCTTTCTTTCTTTCTTTCATCGATCAATCAATCTATCATCTATTTCTATAATACACTACCTTCTTTTATATTATTCCTAATCTTAATAAACATATAATTATTATAAGAAAAACTAAATAACACGTTTTCTCTTTCAAAACTGTATGATATATGAATTTGTTTAATTATTAATGTCTATCACTATATCCAATTAATTGGGATAATTTAATAGTCGATTTATTGTAATTTAAGGATGTTTTCTACAAAATGCCTAATACAAATATGTTTTTTTTTTTTTCTTTTCTTTCTAGATAAACCTTTAATCGTTTTTTTGCAACTAGAATAGATAGACCGGATTGTTGACTCTGGTTTGAATCTGGTCAGACAAGAGGTCTGTGTTTGCTCACACATTGTATTCCTATAGCAAACAGAGGATAGCAGGAAGTGTATGTGTTATTTTGATTATTACCTGTGTGTTTTGGACTGGTCCTCTCTGTAGATTTTTCGTTGTTGAGGTTTCCCAGGTTTGCTGTTAATAGGGGCGCTTGGTGATGGGCCTGGATGTGGTGGTGATTGTGATGATGGTTTACACCTAACAACGACCTCATATTTATTAAGGAACTCTGAGTGAGGAAAGCTCCATTTGTCCAGTTGTGGAATTTGCCTATTTGGCAAGTGTATAGTCCATGGCTAGGGAGGAAAGCCGGGTGTTGTATGGGTGAAGATGTGTGGTTAACTTGGGTTGGAGGAGGAGAAGACTTGAGCGCCCCATCAGGACTTGTAGCAGTTTCTGCCAATGACCAAATTTTTGGTTTATTGTGAGGTGGTACTTGTAAATTACCCTGGCCTCCAGGGCTCACTATTCTGGTAGTGTTATTTTCAGAGTTTTCTTTTACAAGTGACAAAGATTCTTTCGATTTAAGTCCATCAGATACAGGCAAAATAACATCATCTTTTTTCAAACTTTCTTTCTCATTTTGTCTTAAGTGCTCTGGTTTCTCATCCTCTTCCTCGTTGCTCTGTTCCCCATCATTATCATCTATTTTATCAATATCTATGCTCTCCAAATCGATTTCCTCATCATCTTCATTTTTATCATGGTCCCCTTCATTGTCACTTCCAAACAGATGGTCATCTTCTTTACTCCTGGAGCCCCAGGTCACCTTATTCTCTTTTTTCAGTCTCCTCCTGGCGTTGGCAAACCAGGTGGAGACCTGGGTGAGGGTCATCTTGGTGATAATGGCCAGCATGATCTTCTCACCTTTGGTAGGGTAAGGGTTCTTCCTGTGTTCATTCAGCCAGGCCTTCAACGTGCTGGTGCTTTCCCTAGTGGCATTTTTAGGCCGACCAGGATCTCCATATTGGAACTGTCCATAAGGATAATAACCTGGGGCAGTGTGAGCAGCAAAAGTAGCAGGGTGGACTCCAGGATTATCCTTTAGTTCATACTGTGACCCCTGGAAAATATACACAAAAGAAGCACATTAATCCTCAGATTATATACATAGACAGCAATATTGTATTTTCAAAGGTGCAGACCTATTTGCCTTACATAGTTCAGCAACAAAAATAGATAAATAATAAAAAAAATCTGAATCAGCTTAAAGTCTAAACAGCAGTGCCCTAAAATCCCGGAAGATCTGCCCTTCTATCAGAAAAAGCAACGATGGGGCTTCATTGAAATTTGCTAGCCTTGAACATATTTTGTTTTTCTATTTCTGGAAACATTTAATAAGGTTTTGCACCCCCGCATCACACGGTATGTTTGCAGTGACCTATCTTTGAATAATGTCCTATCTGCAGGTAGACATTTATCTTGCAGCAGCTCTATACAGAGATGCAGCAAGTCAATTCTAGACTAAGAATATTTAAATATGCCATTGAATCTCACTAATTTATCTTTTTATTTATGGCAGTGATAATAATATTTATACATCACTGGGAAGGAACGTGTTTCCCCTGAACAAACAAGAATATCATTTTTAAATTGCAGTTTGAACAGGTGCGATACAGTTTAGCTCATTGGACCAATTTGTACAGCATACAATATATATGTGTACATGTCTATATATATATATATATATATATATATATATAGATATATATATAGATATATATATGTGTGTGTGTGTGTATATATATATATATACACACATAAAAAATCTTACATTAAAATTAAATATATTATACACTGACTTGTTTGTATTATATTTTCCCTATTGCAATGATTGCTGTATTGCAGTGTTTACTAAAATTGCTTTATCCCAAATATTGTGTTTGGCCTAAGGAAAACAACTGTAGTTTTTAGAGTTGTAAAATGCTTAATTTGTTTTTAAACACAATGATTTTTCTTCCCTAAGCAATAAAATAGAAAGCCAAACAATTCCATCAGGTGTTGTGGTAAATAACATGTAATCTTTATAATAACCTCATTAGGCCTCATTACTATTCTACACTCTTTAGGTGACTGGATTTACGTTTCCTTCAAAATAAGATGTATCAAATAGAAAACAAAAAGGTTCTTATAAACGAAATAAACATATAAGACTATATATAACATCAGCACGTGTATACAAGAAAAAAGACGTATAAAGAGTGATATATACAGATTTATTTAAATAAATATATGTATTCATTTTAGAATGCACAAATTCAAAAACTAGAAACTATTTTAATATTTAAGTGTTTGCTCCAATAAAGAACAAATAATTTACTATTAAAAATTAGAATTGTTAGAATATTAGGATGCAACATATTGATAATTAATTTAAAAAAACAATTTAATTGTTTTTAAGAGTTGTGTTTTAATAGATAGGTTGCTGTAAAAATACTATAGTTTATTGCACGCACCCTGCAGAGAATATTTAAGAGGCCACTTATAAATCTTTCAGCAAGTCAATGAAAAGCTTAATGCATTATCTAAACATAAGGCAAAGGCTGCATCTTTTCATATTAAATGGAATAATAATGCATATATGTTTATCAATTAACCTAATATATTATAGCTGCACAAGTATTTACGTTTGTTTTCGCCTGTTTAATTGCAAAGTCAAAATAAATACTACAATTACCAAAAACACTATCTTCATAGTAAACAGAAATCTGTTGAATGTTCTAAACACATATGGTCAGAAACCCATAATTTAATTTGTAGCAAGAACCTACAGTATTTAAAAAAAAAAAATCACATATGCATATGCCTTGAAACTATTTACATTAGGCATATTTGTTATCAAATATATTTTTTTTTTACTTGAAACATATGAGTTTATGCTTAAACACAGTACACCAGGAAGTGATCTACTCGTATTTGTTTTCTGATCATTTGCAAAATATGGATAAGCAATTGAGTCAAATGGAAGGTACTGATCTGAGACCTAAAGCCAACAAGGAAACCACTGATTTGTTTAATGTATTATTATTATAATTTTGTAAAGCAGCATTATTGTTTGGTCCTTGGAGAAAAACAAAACAAAAAACTTTACATCTAACACAAGAAAAAAAAGCCCTACACAGAAGCTAGAATCTGCTTGTTACTGCATGGTTATACCCTGGGGAAATAATTCTACTTGCTGTGCTAACACTACATTTTTTTTTTATTTAGAGCATGAGTGATTCTTCTCTCTCTATTATTTTCTTCTTAATGTTATTTTTAACTGGATGATCTCACAATTACCAGAGTAAACATATTAGTTAACACTGCCAGCCGAAATTATTATTCCACGGGCACAAAAGTTCTTGTATACTATTCCAGCCCTATAAAACTTATAATATCTCATAAAAAAAGTTGTTGTTTTTTTCAAAGCAATGCACTAATATAATACCATGTACATTTTATTTATGTATTCATAATTGATCTGAATGAATACTTCTAATGAAAGCAATAAAACAAGAGAACTTTATGGAGTTTACCTCATTTATATATTTGTTTTTATTCTTATTCTGCTGCTTAATTTAGAATAATTAAAATTTTGGATGTTGATATTAAAAATGTATTTGACTTATAGTGTTAAAGGGACATTTCAAAAAGTAAAAAGCAAGTTCAAAAGAGCTCAGTGTGTGTATATATGTATATATGTGTGTGTATATATGTGTGTGTGTATATATGTGTGTGTGTATATATATATATATGTGTGTGTGTGTGTGTGTTTTAAGGGAAGAAGCCTGGACAAACATAAAGCAGAAGCTAAACAGACAGTAGTGCAGGGGAGGACACAGGCACTTACCATTTGAGAGAAGAGGGTGAGATCGGTGGTGTAGGGCAGGAAGGCGCTGTAGTTGTGGGCACCGTATGGGTTTGCATACATGCCCAGTACCGAGGTGACAGCGGCTGTAGACGCACTGCTGCCCAGCTCTGCTCCTGCTGGCCTCCCTGTTCCGGCTGCTGCTGCCGCTGCTGCTGCTGCAGCTGCAGCCGCCAGAACTCCCGGCCGCTCCCCTCCATACACTGCTGCCTGCCCAGCACTCAAGTACTGGGGGTAACCCAGCTGCGGGAAGGACATGGTTTTCTCTCTGCTGCCTGTGTGTCTCTCTCCAGCAGGAGAAACACAGCAAAAAGAGCAGGTGAAATTTATAGAGAGAGAAATCAACACTGGGTACACAAAAAAAAAGTATCAAACTCTTGGAGAAGCAATGTAGTAAGATTCAACCTTTTCAGTCTCTTTTCTTCTCTGTGTATGGTGTTGTATTCTACAGAGGAGGAAGGGGAGAGGTGTGTGGATAGAGGGTGTCTTTTTCCCCCCTCAAAATCTCGGCTCTTCTGTGCTCCTAAATCCCTTAGATGTGATCTGATCAACAATTGAGCTCCAACTGATGTGTCTGCCCTTAGGTCCTGGGCTGATCTTTCAGATACAATTTGAAGTTGATGCTTTGATTGGCACCCACTTGAGCTCCAGGCACCTCCCCTTTTGGAGCATGTGGCCTAAGCATTGGCTGGGCCACTTTATTCTGTAACAGAAACTGGATGTTTGTCTCTCTCTCTCTGTATGTGTGTGTGTGTGTGTGGAAGTGGATAAGAGTGAGTTTTTTTTCTCCCCCTTTCTGTATGTGTCTGCTTTGGCTTGGACTGTGTATTTAATGTTTAGCAATGGGCTCCTTTCAGAGAAGCCCCCACTGCTGTATGACAACCTGTCTACACGATTTTACAGCTGTCCAACATTGGGGTTTTGCTGTTTTCCACCCATAGTGTGTCCCCTTCAACAAAAACAACTCTGCAACGGTGATGCCTTTACTGCTCAGACATTATTGAAAAACTGAGGTTAAATGAAATAAGGGAAAGGAAGGTCAAATTACATTTAGAAAATTATATATATATATATATATATATATATATATATATATATATATATATATATATAAAATATATTTGGTATGTTATATTTTTGCCTACAATTTAACATTAGTGTAAACTAAAATAAATATAATTTGCAATTTAATTTCCTAGTAGGTTAATCGTTTTAGTAGGCAAATTTATAAGGATGTGGATTTAACAAGTTTTGTGGGTGAAAATATCACCCCTTGATAAAAGAATAGAACTTTCAATTGTACTAAAATGTGTACTAGGCTTCATACTGTGGAAGAAAGAGGTTTTTTTTTTTCCTCCCCCTAACAAATGATTCACAAGAATAGGGCAATTTTAGCATGACAATTGCACCTCTTGTTTGCTATTTAGTGTTTTATATACATTATGCGTTAAGGGACAATTAGGTAAAACAGGACAAAGAGTACAGCAAAATGCACTGATAGTGAATTATACAAATTGACTGTCAATATATTATACTCAGGGAAACTTTACATTTTATGACCTAATGACATTTTGCATATTTATTGCCTTTGAATACTTACGAATTGTTTGAGTGTCTACAATCATTAAAAGAAAGTTCCTGCGTTCATTCTAGAATACTGCACTTTAACTGAAACGGATTGAATGCTGTAAACAATAAATGTCCGCTTAATCCAATAATAAAGACACCTATAAATATAAATTATTTTTAATAATTGTTATATTCTGGATTTTGTTTAATCTAAGTAATTTACATCTACATGTTTTTTTTCTCTCTCACTATTTGGAAAGTTATACCTACAATTATATAGTCATGTGTGTGTGTATATATATATATATATATATATATATATATATATATATATATATATATATATATGTCCAGTCCCGCTCTATTTATATAGTTTATTAGCTTTATCAGATAATCTTTCTGTAAATGGGTGACGTTTCGGGATACATACCCTTCCTCAAACCAAAAATATATAATGCTCTCACACAATCATGAGTATACAATTTTATTATGTAAACAATAGGAGATGTTTGCAATTTGCGTTATAGTTTTAAAACACAATATGGATTTTTTACGTTGATTCCCTTCAATTCCATATATACAGTATATGAAAAATATCATATATATATATATATATATATATATATATATATATATATATATATCACTAATTACAACGTTTGTCACATTGTCACATATACACATCTGGTATTATATATTTAACATGCTTTTATTTTCTAAGTATCTGGCAATTTTGTTTGTCACATTGTCACATATACACATCTGGTATTATATATTTAACATGCTTTTATTTTCTAAGTATCTGGCAATTTTGTTTCCAATATTCAATGTCCAAGTGATTATAGTATACTAGACTACATATTGGTTCAAAATACATCTAATATATATAAATAATGTTTTATTTATAAGCCTTTTTATCCAACCATTGATCGTAACAGTATATCTACTTTGTGTAATTTAACTACATTAAAAATGTAATGTAAATGTAATTCTCTGACTCCTTCTGCTGAACAAATGTAATACGTGCAGTTGCAGTCAACCACTCTAAATTCTAAGATTAAGAAAATGAACTGTCCTGTAAAATTACAACGGTGTTTTCAAAACTCAAGTGACACATTACAGAGTTACAGGTAAATAAAGGTGGGATAATGTCATTGACACAACTGAAATCTTCTTAAAGGTTTAGATATTGGTGGAATTTGCTTCCCTATAGCTTAAGTCAAGAGAAATCTGAAGCTCTCTATTCCCTATCTGTATCCCTTTTCCAGTTTAATAGATATTTAATAGCAGAAAACTGCTGTCTACATGGTTTTCAAAGATCCTGCTAACATTAAAACTAGCTTCCAATTATCTATCAACAACCAAGGACAGGTTTTAGAATCTGGTATTATATACATTCCCCCTAGTTGCAAAAACTTTTTAACACACGTTATGGCTTTTGCCTCTGCAAACTTCTCAGGGTAATATGTAAGCCTTGCTCTGTTAAAGTCATCTGTTATTGTGAATTTTAGATAAGCTAAATAAAACCAGAAACATGTAAAATCCTACTTGTAGATCTAAAGTTGTCCATTTTATGGCACAATAAGTCTGCCCAGTAGCCATTCCTTCAAAATAAATTCCTTTCCTTTTTTCCCCAGTTTATTTCTACATTTTCTGTTCAAGAATCATATGACCAGATATCTACTACTAAGCTACTTAGCTGGAAATCGGTTTAAGAAAAGGCATGGTCATCCACAGCTACACTCCAAAGTTTATTTTATATATATATATATATATATATATATATATATATATATATATATATATATATATATATATATATATATATATATATATATATATATATATATATATATATATTAACGTTTATATGTATAAGTATTCAGTAATCAAATTATTTATTTTTAAAATGTATTCCAATTAAAATGTTTTTTTTTTTTTATGTACATAATGTAATATACACATTAATACCTTGCATTTTATTATTTTGAAAAAAAAAAAAAAGAATAAATAAAAAAATGTATTGTGCTGCCAATGTCCGAGTACATTGCATGGTCTGTTAGGTTTCTGGCAATCTCAAATAAAAATTTAACTTCCAATTCATTAGCTAAATACACAATGCAGTCAAGAATTCTCAGTCATACTGTGACCATGACAGAAAAAAAACATGAAACACTAAGATTAGAACAGAAACCGATTCCCTGTTTTTTTTTTTGTTTTTTTTTTAAACAAGAGAGATCTGATGAACAGAGAAATAAAACAAGCAAGAAAAAAAAAATGGCTAACAGCATTTCAATAATGTGATTATGCCCAGTGTAATTGTTTGAAATAAATTGCACACTGTTTAAAAATACATTGACCTAAATGGCCAAGCTGTTTTAATTTAAAGATCAGTAAGCAGATAAACTGTAGTTAAAAAAAAAAGCTTCTCACAGTGAATTTGCATAAGATAGTGATCAGTGCTGTTTCTCAAGGCAAAAGACATACTCCCAAGAGTTTCTTTCTTTTTTTTATTAATAACAAATCATTTGAGATAAGGGTCTGATAAGAAATGCAAATCCAGACATAGGGGTCGCTGCTTGGCTAAATATTAGGAAAAGCTGAGGCTTCGGGAATGGGCTAAAGGTCTCTTTGTAGAGTGGCTAAATGCTGCTTTAAGCAGGGACTCTACTAGAAATGAAGTCAGTGATTTTGATCTGCTCCAGATGTCCTAAGAGTGGATATTGCAGCGGTGGGAATCTGCACTGAGTATCTGAGAGCGCTGATGTTAATCAGCACAACACATCAGCAAAGGGGACTGGCAATTGTGATAACCTGCTGCTGGAATTGTGCAGGGGCTGGAGATGGCAGTGATAAACCGCTGAAAATATCTCCAAATGGAGATGACAGAGAAGTTGAAAGAAGACACCTAACAGGGGAGAGGATAAGATGCTTAGCAGAGCATAATTTGAGAATGGTATTGTTTTAGATAGTTTTACAGTCCATAACCCCTTAATTATGGCACATATATGGGATCTATCTATCTATCTATCTATCTATCTATCAATCTATCTATCTATCTATCTATCTATCATCTATCTATCTATCTATCTATCTATCTATCTATCTATCTATCTATCTATCTATTTATATCATTCATTTTCTTTCTTTCTTTCCTTTCATCTATTTATCTATCTATAATTATATATATATTTAGTTAAATAAAGATTAAGACCATGCATATCTTGTTTTATTTAATGTATGACAGGAGCTAAATTATTTCATTAAATAACGTTTCCCAATATATAACTTTTTTTTTTTAAAAACAAATTATGTGAATAAATCCGATGTTGTTCAATTTACTACACAATATATTACTGATGTTTAAGTGTGATGAGTCTAAGGCATACATTTGTTTTTTTCTTTAAATGAATTATTAATTTATTACAGATAAAAAATAACCCAAGACAAATTTAAATTTGTGCAAATATACCTAAGTCGTAACACTTAGCAATATAATTGATAAATACATAACTATTATTATCTGATGATGTACATTTGACATTCGTTACCTAATGTTTAGAAAAGTGTTTCCAAATTTAAAAATGATTCAAAAGCACAAATTCAAATAATTACAATTTATTTTAGGATATAGTTCTAATGCATACAACTTTAATTTTGTGTATCGATTTCTTTAACATTTTTTATGAGATTCCATTCTGGTTTAATAAAGGGAAATGTTTTACATCACATATATTCTTTTCTGCTATTATAATAAGCTTGTAATGTTTCTTTTGCTGGTCAACCGCATGACAGCTAGTAGCCCATTCAAAAGCAGTCCCTTATTCACTCCTCCACAGCCCTGATTTATGAGCCGTGTTAAATAATCATTATTACTTAGCACCTTTTTCCAGCAGGGTCTGGGAAAACACCCTGGTTTGTGACAACAACGCATGTGTCAAACAATTAAGGAAGCATATCAATCTATCTAACTAGGTGGTGTGCTGGTGCTGCTCTCCTTCCTAGCAGGTCCTAAAGAAACATACCCACAATAGAAACGTGTCTTAAAAACCTTTATCTTAGACTCTACATCTCTAAAATTGTTAAAGGAAATGTTTTTAGTATATTTATAAATTTAAAATATAATTATAAATGTGTTGTATTCTATGGGTTACATTTGATGGGAAAACTAACTTTTTAAATTTATATATATATATATATATATATATATATATATATATATATATATATATATATATATATATATATATATATATATATATATATATATACTTTAAACGGGAGGGGAAAAAAAGAGAAAGTGACTAAAGCGTTACAAGGATTACAGATGAGTTTATAAATCCATCACTCCTTAATTAACCAAATGATTCCATTATGCCTCCCATATGATCAGCAATTCCATGATTTTTTTTTTTGTTAAGGTTTATAATTTTGTGTTGCCAGAATGTTGCTTGGGGGCATATGCACAATTGCTGTGCCAGATGCAGTTGTATTTATTTGTTGTTTTTTTTTTTCTCTCTCTCTCCCTGCCTTGTTCCTGTAGGGCTGCATTATACAGTTTTTAATTAGTTTGTGTTTGTATTTCACCCGTCCCAAATCAATGCCATCCTGGAGCAATTCAATGTAAATTCCTACAGTACAGGTGTAGCTGCTAGCTCTGGAACACTAGGAAACTCATGTCTTACAAATGAAAGCACTGAATGTCATTCAGGCAAACTGTCAGCTTTAAACAGCCAAGAGGAAGGAGATCAAAGCACGGAGCAGGAACTTCTTCTCCAGATTAGAGTCTGTATAGCTTGAACTCTAAATGCTATTAAAGGGAACCAAAACGTACAGGAGATCATTGGCTACAAAGTACCTTCAATTCTGTTATGCCCTTCCTATTCTGACCATTGTAAGCCATTTCAGAAATGTGAAGATGCTCCATTTCTTCCCTAGACCTTGAAGACTTCTCATCTCAAATTATGCAGAACTAATACTCTAAGAGACATATTTCTATGTGTGCATATATTTAAAAAAAAAGCCACTGTTATCAATTTCCATTTTATTCAATGACATGTGAAAGGTCTTAAGAGAAGGGCTGTAAAATGGAACTTAGACTCTTAGTGTCACAAGACATAAAATATCCATACAGAATTTCTTATGTCCTTTTTTTAAATGACCTCTACACACTTATGTAAAGCTATTCTTTCAATCACATGGGATTTATAAATCTTTTTTTTTTTCAAGAATACGATATTGAGTAACTGCAGCTAGGCCACATATAAATTATGATTCCCCAGCAGTGTATATTTAATTAAAGTAATCTCTCTTGAATTTAATTACCTAATGAATTATTTGTTTAAAGGGTAAAGGCTTGTTTGCCAAGTACAGTGCAATCCATTGATAAGAACTTATATTAAAAAGGACGTTACATCTAAAGTGATACAGTACTTAGCTTTGATCTCAGATGTATGGCACTTGGTGCACCTAAAAAACTATTGTATATTGCAGAAAATTATATTTATAAAAAGTGTTTTCAATCATTTTGATACAGCTTCTATGACCAGTTATTATTTTGCACGAAGCATTTTACTTGGACTATTTAGGTAATGTAAATATTTATCAAAATAGGAACTGACAAAAGATTAGTTATAAACTCTCATTCAGTTTTAGCTCAATAAAGGTACCAGATTTTTTTTATTCCCTCTTAACTACAGCAACATCATCATTCTCAATTATACAAGAATATTATTGACCCGTTAAAATATTATACAGATTGAAAAAAAAAACAAAAAAAAATCATTATTGTACAAGCAAATGTATGTATAGCCTGGTGTTGGTATAATGTATTTGAACAATGCAAAACATCGTTTGAAGAAAATTACAATTAATGTTAAGATGGAATTACTTCATATAATAAATAATTTGTTTTAAACATTAACAGTTTAGCAGCTATAATGGAATCTGACTTTTTCACAATAGTATATATATATATATATATATATATATATATATATATATATATATATATATATATATATATATATAGATATATATATATATATATATATTGTATCAATTTAAAATATGTTAGCAAATTACTGAAACTGTTGCCAATGAAATATATACTTTGACACTGTGTATAGTTGTTATAAAGATAAGTAATTTGGATCAGGGGCAGTAAGGCTGCAATGCAATTGACTATAATCTTTTTAGAAATTGTGCATGTGTATTGTTTTTTAATAATTATTAATACATAGCATTTCCAGTAGTAGAGAAGCCACAGCACACAAATGCTGGGCGTAATCTATTAATTTGCATTTTAACTTAATGTCAATCTTGGGTAGCAGCTGTACAAGCAGAGAGGAAAGGGTTAAAAAAACAACATTAACACAGTCTACTCGGAACAAAATAGCTATTATTGTTTTAAACAAAAGGAAAGATCTATTAGATTGTGTTTGACAATGAAACAAACACGTTTTACTTATTGGAGCCATTTGGTCTGTAGAAAATAAGATGTTTGCTCTTTAGCAACAAAATTAAAAGTGTTATTTTTTTTATTTATTAAGTTTATTAAATAATATGGTAGTTCAATTCTTGTGATTTCATTTGGGAGATTGCTTAGAAAACGTTAATTATAAATTGTGTGGGTTTTTATCTTTAAATTCCATGGAAATGTCTTTCTTTATATTTAGTTGTTCTCAATTCAGTTTTTCAATGCTTTAAGGGGCAGCCAAGTCAAAATTAAATTTCAAGATTCACATAGAGCATGTCATTTTAAACAACTTTCCAATTTACTTCAATTAACAAAATGTGCAGTCTTTTTTACATTTTCACTTTTTGAGTCACCAGCTCCTATTGAGCATGTGCAATAATTTATAGAATATACATGTGCATTTGTGATTGGCTGATTGCTGTCACTTGATATAGGGGGAGTGGGGAAAGATATAACTTAAATTTGTCAGAAAAAAAAAATCTGCTACTCATTTGAAGTTCAGACTAAGTGCTATTGCATTGTCTTTATTATTATGCATTTGTTAATTATACAAACCTACTTTATTTACTAGTCCTTTAAATCTAGTTCTCACTTCCTGATCCAATACACAGCCTCTCACTTTCTCCATGTGTAACATACAGAATTCTGTGATATCTCTGCTCTGTGTAGATTTAATGTATATGCGCCTGCATGTATATGTATGTTTTGTGGCATTTAACTTGCTAAATTATTGCTCATTTTAGGCCAGATACAAGTGGTGCACTAACTGCGCTCAAAGTCAATTTTTAACACTGTTGGGTTAGAATGCGTATCACAAGTTGAAAGTAAAATATAGCATGAGCGAAAATCCAATGTGCGCTAACTTCAGGACTTCAGATATCGAAACTGCATTAAATTCTTCAGCTTAAATAAAAAACACTTATCGCTCGTATTCTAAACGGACACCAAATTAATCCTACAGAGCTAAACCAAAAGGTAGTTAAGAATATTTTACATTCCAGTGTTCTTAACATAGAAGGAAATTTTCTTTTAAAAAAAAAAAAAAATTTAATTCTATACACATCTGATATTTTTTTTGTAAAATATTTATTTAAAAAGACAAAGAACATTTTCTACTAAGTGAAGAACACTGGAATTTTAAAATATTTATATTCAAAACAAAGTAAAACACATTTTAACATCAAAATCAAAATTGGTTAAAAATATTTTTCGTGTTTCAAGGTATTTGACTGGAAAGGGCTCAAAAGTCTCTCTCTCTCTCTCTCTCTCTCTCTTTCTCTCTCTCTCTCTCTCTCTCTCTCTCTCTCTCTCTCTCTCTCTCTCTCTATATATATATATATATATATATATATATATAATATATATATATATATATATATATATATATATAATATATATATATATATATATATATACTTGAAGGCAAGAAGAGGCACTCACAGGACTTAGTGAACATACATTTTATTTGTATTTCATCAATATGGGTTCAGTCAACATTTCGGTCCTCACAGGGACCTTTATCAAGACTGTTTCTCAATTTGAGAGTGTGTAATATGTTCACCGCTATATATACATGTATATATATGTGATTATATGTTTAAATATGTATGTATACATATTTACAAATATGAACACATAAATACACATTTCTCAGAAAGTGTATACATGAGTGTAATATTATGTTTTGATACGATTATCATGCACACTACTTTTAATCTAGCCCTTTGTGTTTAGGAAGAATCTTTTTGATTTGCTTTAAAGGAACATGAAACCCATCTTTTTATTTTATGATTTAGAAAGAGCATGTCATTTAACTTTCCACTTTACTTCTATAATCTAATTTGCTTCATTCTTTTGATATCATTTGTTAAAAGGCATATCTTAATAGGCTCAAATGCTGCTGATTGGTGGCTGCTAATAGATGCCTTGTATGATTGGCTCACCCATGTGTATTGCTATTTCTTCAACATAAGATATCTGACGAATAGAAGTAAAATAGAAAGTTGTTTAAAATTGTATTCTCTATCTGATTTAATATAATTTATAACAAAAAGAAACAATCTCCCTTTGTGTAAAAAGGCAAAAAACAAAAACAACAACAAAACATTTGAAAAGGTTGGGAAACTCTTTCATACCTAAAAGAAAGACTAGTATATATATATATATATATATATATATATATATATATATATATATATATACATACAGTATATATATATTATATATATATATATATATATATATATATTTTATCATTTATTTGTATAGCGCCGCCAAATGCCAAATTCCTTAGCGCTGGGTACAATGATAGGGGTATACAATGACAAAGATTGGTGATACAATACAAAACATAACAAGACTAAACAAATCTAGCACAGGAGGAAGAGGGCCCTGCTCCGGAGAGCTCACAGTCTATAGGTTTAGGGTGCAGAGACATAAGGTTGGGGTAGCTTGTTACATCGGTTGTATTTGCAGCAGTGAGTCAGGCAGTTAATGTATTAGCTTGGTTCGGATGCGGGATGGAGGAGAGATGGTAAGCCTCTCTGAATAGGTGGGTTTTCAAGGATCTTCTGAAGCTATACAAGGTTGGAGACAGTCTGATGGAGCGGGGTAGAGAGTTCTAGAGGACAGGAGCAGCACGTGCGAAGTCTTGGAGTTGGGAGTGGGATGTAGAGATAACAGGAGTGTAGAGACATAGGTCAGAAGTTGATCGAAGAGGACGGTATGGGGAGTATTTCACGACGAGAGAGGAAATATAGTTGGGAGTTAGACTGTTGAGTGCTTTGTAGGTTAGGGCTAATACTTTAAATTGTATTCTGGAGTTAGGTTAGGGCTAATACTTTAAATTGTAGTGGAATGAGAGTGGGGATAATACTCATATAAGTAATAACTAATGATTCCCCATCAGGCACTGGGTTATCACAGATATAGTATGGTGGTGAGGTCGTACTGGTGAGTGACCTCTCTAATATAATAGACACAAAAATTGTGTGATAAAAGTATAAGAATAACAATATAACAAAAAATTGAATAAAAAAAAAAAAAAAAAAAGGGATTGGTATAATGGACAAAGAAGTAAACGTTGTGATCAAAAGATATTTAAAAACAGTCTCCAAAGATGAGATCTACAAAAGCAGTTATAGTGAGCATGTGAATAAATACAAATAAGGATGTGATCCACAAAAACATATATGTGTGTATCAAAACAAGTCGCAAAAAACTATTCGCAAAAAACTATTTTATGAAAATATTGGAAAAATGCTGGAAAAAACTTTTGTGAACAACAGGTGTGTACTCAAACTAGTTGGTGTGATTATTACAGTCATATTTGTTTTTAGATCATTTTAGGACACATTTATACGAAATAGGATTTTATCTACATGGATCCATGTACTTAATTGTCTTTTAACTATATAATATTCTGTGAATTGTACCTAATTGCTTTTAATTATACGATATTTTGTGCAAATTGTAATAAATATTCTTTGTTAAACACATCATACCCAATTTCTAAGTCTATCCTTATGACACATAATTTCATATAGGGACTTTTTCTAAACATCCAATATATGCTATCCCAACCTAGGGTCTAACATCAGAATTACAATTATCAATCACATAAGACCCTGCCTATTTTTTGGCGCTCCTATCTATTCATTCTTTCATATTCTATTAACCTAGTGGGTACTTGGGGGACCCACTATAGACAGGAGCAAGAGGTCACCAAACGCAGCGCTGTAAGATATCAATATTTCTTATCACAGATATAAACAATAAAAAATATATATTAACTCTCCCAATTAGGGACAACTAATGCTTATATATATGATGATATAGTATAATCCAATAAGACCTGGGGAGGGTGCTCACTGTTCAATTAAATATAGAGAAAAACAGTTAAGAGTGAGTGCACCTATTGGATTGAGACAGCTCAACCCTGATAAACAGCTGTTCCTTCAAACAACTGTGAGGGATCGATGGGGTAAAAAACAAGTGAGGGGAGCTGTGTGGAGACAGCTCAACCCTGATAAACAGCTGTTCCTTCAAACAACTGTGAGGGATCGATGGGGTAAAAAACAGTGAGGGGAGCTGTGTGGAGACAGCTCAACCCTGATAAACAGCTGTTCCTTCAAACAACTGTGAGGGATCGATGGGGTAAAAAACAAGTGAGGGGAGCCTGGCTTGGCTTTCTTAGCCTTTGAGAAAGCCAAGCCAGGCAAAATGCGCATCAGGCACTCTACCGGCTTTCTATCCACTTAGCAATTTGGCTGGTCACACTTTATCAGGCATACACTGACTCTTATTTGAATCTCCTTATTAGCAACCTAATCGTTGCTTTTTGCTTGCAAGTATTTGACTGATAAGTACCCTTTCCTACTTACTGTGTATTGTATTACTGTTTGTGAATAATATGACACACCTTCGTTATGCTGACCTTGCCACTTTCACTTCCCCACACCTAATTTGATACTGGGGTTTTTTTGGACAGATTCACACCGGTCCAGTATTGCACTAGATAGCTTAACTGGTTGAGGTCAATCCTCTTTTTTAGATAGTACCTGTGCAATCCGTGAACCAGCTTTTGGTGTGTCTCTGCCCAAATCCCTCTCAATTGTTTTTGTAACTTCAGTGTTACATTTTTTTTGTGGTTATGTGGATAGAAAGCCACATATCAATTGCATATTTGTTAATTTAAGTATTAACTACTACTTATATAGTAGTTTTTATCTCTTGTTTGGATTAATAAATGTTAAGTTTTAATATTACACACATACACTGCCCAACCACATTTGCCATTCCTTTTGTGATTGCTCTCATTTCTGTTCGCTTCTCTCCATTTTCTACTTTAAATTGTATTCTGGAGTGTATAGGGAGCCAGTGTAGAGACTGGCAGAGCGGAGCAGCTGATGTAGATCGTCGACTTAGGTGGATGAGTCTAGCAGAAGCATTCATAATAGATTGGAGGGAGGAGAGGCGGTGTTTTGGAAGGCCATTTAAGAGTAGATTGCAATAATCAATGCGTGACAGGATGAGGGAATGAATAAGTATTTTTGTAGTTTTTTGAGTAAGGAAGGGACGAATTCTGGAAATGTTGCGTAAGTGTGAACGGCAGGATTTGGTAAGCGTTTGTATATGTGGGTTGAATGTGAGTTCTGAGTCTAGTGTGACCCCAAGGCAGCGGACCTGGGGTGAGGTGTTGAGAATAGAGTCTCCAACCATCAGAGAAATGTCAGGTGTCGGATTTCTCGAAGAGGGGGGATAAGAAGCAGCTCAGTTTTGGACAGATTGAGTTGGAGGTAGTGTGAAGACATCCAAGAGAAAATTGCAGAGAGGCAGTCAGAAATCTGGTTGAGTAAAGAGGAAGAGATATCAGGACAGGAAAGATAGATTTGGGTATCATCAGCATATAGGTGGTACTATAGGTGGTGCTTTCCATTGTAAAATGAATAGATTTAACCATAAATATATCTTGAACATTTGTAATATTGTTAAAAATTGTAAAACTTTTAAAAGGACACAAAACCATTTTTCTTGATTCAGATAGCGCACTGGTTTCCAAACCTGTCATTAGACCTCCCCAACAGGCCAGAATTTGAGGCTATCTGAATTGGAGTGCAGGTGAAATTATCAGCTGATTAGTAAAAATTGTTATTTTACCTGACCTCACCCAATGTAATCCTGAAAATCTGGCCTGTTGGGGAGGCCTGGGGACAGGTCTGAGAACCAGTGAGATAGAGGATACATTTTTAAACAACTTTCCAATTTATTTATTTCATGAAATATGTTTCATGCTCTTGGTATCCTTTGTTGCAGGAGCAGCAATGCAATATTGGGAGCTAACTAAACATATTGGATGAACCAATGACAAGAGGCATTTATGTGCAGCCACCAATCAACTGCTTGCTCCCAGTAGAACACTGCTGCTCCTTAACATGGGGACAGTCTACCATAGATTTGTTATTGTTTTAAAAGATAGATAAAGATAATCCCTTTATTTCCCATTCCCCAGTTTTGCACAACCAACAGAGTTATATTAATATACTTTTTACCTCTGTGATTACCTTGTATATAGGAACCTTCTTCCAGCCCCTTGATCACATGACTGTGACTGTTTATTATCTATTGTCTTAAATTTAGCATTGTTTTGTGTTAAATCTTAAATAACCTCCTGTGCCTGAACACAGTGTTATCTATATGGCCCATGTGTACTTTCTGTCTCTTTGTGTTGAAAAGAGATGTAAAAAGCATGTTATAAGAGGCAGCCCTCAAAGGCTTAGAAATTAGCATATGAGCCTACCTAGGTTTAGTTTAAACTAAGAATACCAAGAGAAAAAAGCAAATTTGATGATAAAAGTAAATTGGAAAGTTGATTAAAATTAAAAGTCCTATCTGAATAATGAAAGTTTAATTTATCATACTGTCCCTTTAACCCACCTAAATATGCTTCCCAACAAAGGATACTAAGAGTACAAAGCAAATTAGATAATAGAAGTAAATTGGAAAGTTGATTACAATTGCATGCTCCATCTGGATAATAGGAGTTTAATTTTGCATTTACTGTCCCTCTAATTAATAGAGAAGCATATTTATATATTTCAGACAAGTGAATAAAAGTTTAACAAAACATATTTTTCTCTGCATCCCCAGCAGCTTGGAACTCTGGGTAGGGTACATTACTGTGGCAGTGTTTACCCTCTGGAACTATATTTCCTGGATTTAAAAAGGTGTAAACATAACATTTTCTTTACATATTAATTTTAAATATCGTATCATTTATAAGCTATATTAAAGGCTACAGTTTTATAAAGTTTTAAAGAGACATTCTAGTGTAAAAAAGCTTTAAACAATTGACTTTATTTTACTAAATTACTGTTGTATCCTAGCCAAAGGGTTAATTAGTTAATTCTGTGCTCCTGTTCCACTCCAGATGAGGTTACAGGGGACCAATAGGAAGCTGGCATACATGTGTATCACTGACAGTATTCTCATCCAAAGCAGAATGGGAGTGTTTTAAGGAAGCAAATTTGACTATGTGCTTATCCTCTTTGAAGTTAAAATATAAGAAAATAAGGGAACTTTTTTACAATAAAATCCTCTAACAGAATAGAGCATTGCATTTTTAAACTAGATTGTTCCTTTAAAATAAAAAACACAAAAACTAAGACACAAACAAAATAAATGTTATAATCTGATCCCAGTTCCACATTCTTTCATATTTTTTTTTATGTATATATCATTTAAAAATGATTAAAATAAAGCCTACCCAAATTCTAGTGTCTTCTATTTAAACTTCAGATCTAATACACATTTTGATGTTGATTAAGGGCTTTAACTGCTGCTTAATTATACATTTTAAAATGAAAGAAGGATTTAAGAGAGATAGATTGCATGTGTGAAAGTTACATGAGGGACTCAATAGTAAATATACTGGTAAACATAGCCACTGAATATATAAAGCATATTAAACCAATGTAAAGGCTCTTTTTAATGTAAATTAAGTCCCTTTTTTGCTGTTTCTCAAAGACCTCCTTAAAAGAAAGCCTCATAATACAGATTAAATGAAGGTGTGCATTTGAGGCGGGCAAATCAGCGAGAATACAGATTAGTACACTGCATCTGAAGTCTACATTCAACACCCATTGGAAATAGGACACATATTCTTGTTTCAGTACAATTTGCATACAAGCCCTAATTAAGTCCTAATTAAGGTGAAATGCAGATAATATGATTATTATTTGGGCAGCAGCATTCTCCTTGTTTACTGTGGACAAGCACTGAATTAATTAAACATAAAGGAACATTTAATCTGTAATCACAGATAGCGTTCTCATCAAACATCTTCGGTATAGGGTGATGAGCACAACTTTGTCATTACAACGCTTTGAACTTTGTGTGGTAGACATAAACATGATTAAAGAGCTTACATGTGTATCCAAAACCATGAAACTACTTCAAGAAATATAAAAGCCTGGTTTAGGAATGTCTATATTGAATTGTTTACTCATGCAAATGCAACACCTTTTGCTTAGTGAAATGTTGCAATCTTTTTCTTGATTGTAATTTTTTATTGAGTTTTCAACAAAATACAAAAAATGTTTAGACAATAGTTAAACAAAATTAGTGAGGTCTAATATGCTATACATGGCTTGATGACTTATCCATGAACAGGACAGTAAAACTGAGAAAAATGAACAAAATAAAACAGTGTCTGTTCAGACTCCAAGAATTGCCCTTTAGAAAATACTAATTTATACAATACTAGATGGTGATTCCCAGAAAGCATGGCATGTCCCTCTAAGCCAAAATTTAACCAAGCAAAGGATATAAGCACGTTCCCCCTATTTACAAGGAGTGTTAATGTCCCCTTTTAAAATCCTTGCCAACACAAGAGGCTGCCAGATATGTTCATACTGACCAAAAACCAAGGTCCCCCCACCCAAGAAAGAGGGGAAAAAAAGAAAGATTGTATATTTTTACCAAATACCGAATAGAACTATTTCTATATTCCTTAAAGGATAGATCAGATGATCTATTTCTCTAGGGGGAAATATCTTGATAAATGTCGACCATTTTTTAAAGAAAAAAATTATATCCTGTTCAGAGTTTATACCCATAGCCAGCTGCTCTATAATACGCTGCTTTTTAAGATAGTTTTTGATTCCTGTAATACTAGGGACAGATCTGCCCTTCCAATTCTTAAAAATTAAGTTTCTGGAGGCCAGTATTATTAAATTGATAATTGTATTGTCTTCCAATGCTGCCTTCTCGTCTAGGAGAAAAATTACTTTCCCTAAGGAAAAAGTGATGGGAGTAGTCTTGAGGGTATTTAGTGTCCAATACTCTATTTTTTTTCCAAAGTTGAGAAATCTTGGGACAAAACCAGACCATGTGAGTTTAATTCGCAGCTAACAAGTTACATTTGGGAAATTTATTAAAATTAGAGTTATGCCATTTGTAACCTTTCTCTGTAGTGTAATATGTCCGATATAATAGTTTCAAATGGGACTCTCTCCAGTTCACAGAAAGTGTAACACGAGAGATCAAAGATAGAGATCTTTTTATTTAGTCGAAGTGATTATCGATTTCAGGAGTTAAATCCATCAATTTTTAAGCTATATTGATTAGGCTCAAATCCCCTGCCTGAGAGGCAAGGTAGTCGTACCAAGTTGAGATTGATGAGAGGCCATTTTTGGCCAATAATGGCCAGCCATCCAATTTACCCCAAGACCAATTCCAGGTAAAATTATTAACTAACGTAGATATGTAGTGCCTAGCCTGGAAGTCCAGATTTTCAAGAATTCCTGTTTTACTTCCTCAAATGATTTAATGTTTTGTGCAGCTTGATTTAAGAATTGCGCCATAAAATACAGACCTTTTCTGTGCCAATTATGAAGTACTGAGGTTTTTATCCCTTCTTGGAATTCTGGATCACCCAAAAATATCTGATATTTAGGTATACTTATATTGGTTTTTACAACAGTTCCAATTTTTTTTCCATGCCTTGATTACAGTATAAATTGATTTAATTTGTTTAACCTGTTTAGGAGCTAGATTGAGAGGGGAGTGAATTCGAGAAATAGGAGAGAAAGGGTTTATCATATTTAGTTCTAAGCTATTATCCGTAAAATAGCTTATATTCACAATCCAATCTATAGCAATACGCCAGAGAAAAATCAAATTGTAAATGTAAAGCACAGGAAGGGTAAAACTGCCTAAGTTCTTGGGCAGAGACATTTTTAAGGGAAATTCTAGGCCTTTTATTCTGCCAAATAAAATGACGAATTACGATACTGAGGCCTTTGATGTCCTTGCTTTTTAAAAGGATTGGAACATTCTGTAAAATATACAAGATTTTATGAGTTGCAATCTTTTTCTGATAAACAAAAAAACTTTTTTCTTTTTTATTAACACCAATGCAATCTCTTTGATGCAGCTACCATCAAGTCAGCTTGTTTAATTGAGTTAAAAATAGGAAAAAAAAATATCCAACCAATCATATTACAGTTTAGTGAATTCAGTTCATAAGTCAGTAAATGCCAATAAATGTCAACTATTTTATGGCCTAGTTGCCAAAGGGCCTTACTATAAAGGTGAGATCAAATGCAAAAATAATTTAGCATCCCTTAATTTATATTTCCTACAGGTTCATTAGTATTCATTTCCATTTACATCCGGGTTTAGATCTTTATTCATTATATTTTCCCCATAAAACCTGGACTTCTTACATAGGGGAAAACAAGTACCACCCCAACAACTTTAGAAACATGCTTGAGAAACACTAAAGGGACACTAAAGCCAAAATTAATCTTTCAAGATTAATTACATGCAATTTTAAACATCTTTCAAATGTACTTATATTATCAAATATGAATTATTCTCTTGGTAACCTTTGTTAAAAACATACCCAAGTAGTATGAGGAGCAGAAATGCACTACTAGTAGTTAGCTGGGTGGCTGCACATATATGCCATATGTCATTGGCTCACGGGTTGTGTTCAGCTAGCTCCCAGTAGTGCATTGTTTATCCTTAAATGATATCAAGAGAATGAAACAGATTTTATAATACAAGTAAATTGGAACGTTGTTTAAAACAGTATGCTCTGTTGGAAACAGGAAAGAAAAGATTTGTGTCTCTTTAATATAATTTTTTGTAATATTAAAGTATTCAGATGTCTGTTTTGTTATGGGAAAGTAGATAGCTGGATGGAATGGGATATAAATATATATTAAAAGAGAATTACAATCCTGACATGTAACGTCAAGTATGGAGCACTTTCATTTACTAATCACTTTTTCGAGTAATGTCCATATAATTTGGGCCCACATTTGATACTAGATTAGTTTGTTACTGGACTAGAGGACCCTTTTGCACTATAAGCCTGTCTTCTGGGTACTTGCTTTGTTTAAAATTCTAGTTATAAGAGGCTCATTCTAGAACACTTCAGACTTCCAAATATTGTACTATCATTAACAACAAGTGAGACATATCAGAACACCGGAAGGCATGTGAATCAGAGAAGAGCATTCTCCAGGAGCTGCAACTGTATATTTGAGGAGATAAGCGGGTAACTAAAGAGAAGGACTTGTGTTACCAGACGGAGAGACTCATCCACTGAGACCGGTACCATTGCTTCACTGGGATTGTGCCCTATCAGTCTATCTCGGTTATAATTGAGGTTGTTTTCGTGAGTGTGCTTTTGACTCTCTTTAAAATTGTATTATATGTGACTTTACATACTGCACTTAGATCCGTTCTTGGGGTGGTGCTTCTACCTGTTTTGTATTTGCACAATATATATATACTAGTCCTAAAGCCTGTTCACACGGGCCATTTTTCCCAGTACAGTGGTCCCACCCCTTGCTCTCTCTCTCCCCCTCTCTTTTGTGCTCTCTCCCGCTCTCTTTTGTGCTCTCTCCCTTTCTCTTTTGCGCTCTCTCCCCCTCTCTTTTGCGCTCTCTCTCCACCTCTCTTTTGCTCTCTCTCTCCCCCTCTCTTTTGCTCTCTCTCTTCCCCCTCTCTTTTGCTTTCTCTTCCCCCTCTTTTTTGCTCTCTCTCCCCTCTCTTTTGCACTCTCTACCCCCCATCTCTTTTACGCTCTCTCTCTCCCCCTCTCTTTTGCATTCTCTCTCTCTTTTTCTCTCTCTTTCTCCCCCCCTCTTTTGCGTGCTCTCTCTCCCCTCTCTTTTGCGCTCTCTCTCTTCCCCTCTTTTTTGCGATCTCCCTCTCTCTTTTGCTCTCTCTCTTTCTCCCCCTCTCTTTTGCGCTCTCTCCCCCCTCTCTTTAGTGCTCTCTCACCCCCCATCTCTTTTCAGTTCTCTCTCTCCCCCCTCCCTTTTGCTCTGTCTCTCCCTCCTATTTTTTGCTCTCTCTCTCTACATCCCTCTCTTTTGCTCTTTCTCTCCATCCCTCTCTTTTGCGCTCTCTCTCCCCCTCTCTTTTGCTCTCTCTTTCCCCCTCTCTATTGCTCTCTCTCCCCCCTCTCTTTTTCTCTCTCCCCCTCTATATTGCTCTCTCTCCCCCTCTCTTTTTCTCTCTCTTCCCTCTATTTTGCTCTTTCCCCTTTCTTATGCTCTTTCCCCTCTATTTTGCTCTCTCTCCCCCCTCTCTTCTGCTCTTCCCCCTCTCTTTAGCTCTTTCCTATATCTTTTTTGTCTCTCCCCCTCTCTTTCTATTTCTCTCCCCTCTCTCTCACCGACCACCCCGACCACTCCCTGCTGCACCCAATCATGCCCCCGACCATTTCCGACCATGCCCGACCACGCCTACGTCCCATCGGCCATGCCCACACCCACCCGGCCACGCCCACTTCCGCTGCAAACAGCACAGCATGTCAGGTAAGGCCAGGTGTGTTTGTCCTCATGCTGTTTCTACTGCGCATGACATTTTCGGACAAACAACAAAAGGACTTGACCTTTTATATAATAAGATATACAGTATATATATATATACTGTATATTACCAGCTAATTGTATAGCGCCAACAGATTCTGCAGCGCTAAAAACATGGGTCTAATATGCAAGGTAACAATTATGGGAGACAAAGGGATAGAGGGCCCTGCCAGGAGTTTCACACTTGTAAATCAGATTTCCTAGAGGTGATCTACAAAAAAAACTAATCTCATAGGGTTACATGCTAAGGGGGCTTAAGGAGATAACTAAAGGAGGAGAGGAACTACAATAGGAATATTTTGGTGTATATTATATATTATATGTATCCCTGATCAGTAGAATCTTTAAAAAGCATCCAACAGAAACCCACCCAGCAACCAGTAAACAGCTTCAAACAGGCAGGTTGATAAAAACAAAGTTTATATCTTCAAAGGCAGTGCCAAAGCAATTCAGTGTAGCCTTCTCTGGGGCCTCCTCTGCCCCATCACCACTTTCTGTCGGAGTACCGCAAGGCTCTGTCCTCGGTCCCCTTCTCTTCTCAATCTATACGTCATCACTAGGTTCCCTAATTAAGTCCCACGGTTTCCAATATCATTTGTATGCCGATGACACCCAAATCTACTTCTCTGCACCTGTCAAGGCTATGTAGGTTAAAGATTTTTCAACTATTGCTGTGGATCTACAGCTGCGGATCAGATATAATGTTTCACTCAGCACTTAATTAACATATGACGATGTTAACCATAATGGGGCTCAGAGTGAGTTAATAAACTTTTAAGTCTATGTGGAGACTTAAGGAAAAATAAAGGAGTAACTTAATATGTTAAGTGTCCATTTAGAAACAAATTTACAAGTTAATTCTTTCTGATGATTTTTGGAAAAGTATCAGTTCATATGTATCAATACAATTAATGTAGCAGTTCCTCTATGCCCAAATTAGTGAGGTGTGCGCCAGAGATTTAAAGTCACAATTAGATGTTACACAACTCTGTTAGCTGTAGTGAGATAGTCGCAGGTTACCTGTTGAATCGGCTGAGAACAGAGAACTCGAGCGGCACTCGAGACAGCAGTTGATAGGCGGTGAGTGACAGCTTACTGAAAACCGGTTGCGGTTGGCGTCTGACGTCACAGGGCTGAAGTCCGCGGGAGAAATAAACTTACAAATCTTCCGGTAATGTTGCAAAAGCAATCAGATGTTTGAAGTATAATCCTGGCTTGATAATATAAGTGGAGATGTAACTGAAATGAATACCGAAACCAAAGTAGAGAAAACAGAACACCGTAGCAGAGTGTCAGTTTCCCTTGAAATAAGTTTTAAAACTATTTTCCAATAAGGTAGCTTGAAATAAGCAGGAGCTCAGTTTGTAGCAGAGTTACCTAGGGATAAAACTCAATTACTAAGCACCTGGCTGGCGTCAGGAGAAAGCTTAAATAGGCTAGGAGGAACTAAAAGGTAAAGGTGGTATTGGTAATTGTATGACATTTAACATAAGGTGGTATAGTGAGTTCTGACAGATTGCCCCCTTCAGTCAAGCCGTCCCACGGCTTGTAAGCGAGGTCTATGAGGATTCCTTGAATGGAAACGAGACACCAGTCGGGGAGCGTTCACAAGATTATGGGGTTCCCAAGTGTCTTCGTCTGAAGAATACCCCTTCCAACTGACAAGGTATTGTAGATCCCCTTTATATAAACGCGAATCCAAAATATCCTTCACTTCATAAACGTTAGGGTCTAAAGACTGAGCTTCAGGAGGTAATAGTTGGGTTCCAGTGTTTTTTGCAGGTTTCAATAAGGAGACGTGGAATGTAGGATGGATGGCAAGAGTGGTAGGAAGTTGTAAAGTAACAGCGTTTTGGTTGATGATACGTATAATACGAAATGGTCCTATAAAGAGGCTTGCTAGTTTCTTGCTTGGGGTCTGCAATTTTAGATTTTTTGTAGATAGCCAGACCCAATCTCCGATTGAATACTGTGGGGATGGCCTTCTTCTGAGGTCATAGTACTTCTTTTGTGTTTCTTGAGCTGTTTGTAGATTCCTTTGTAATAGTTGCCAGTTTTCAGTAAGTCTATCAGTTAGATCCTCCACATTTGGGTTTAAAGAAGATTCTTTTGTTGAGAGACTAATCTTTGGGTGGTATGCATAATTCGCGAAGAATGGTGACATCTTACTGGACGAATTGAGAGAGTTGTTATATGCGAATTCTGCAGTTGAAAGGAATTTCTTCCAGTCTGTTTGGTGGTAGGCACAGTAGCAGCGCAGATACTGCTCAAGCCACTGGTTTAAGCGCTCTGTTTGGCCATTAGTCTGGGGGTGGTAGGCGGTGGTATAACGGTGTTCAATCTGTAACTTGTTGCAGAGGTTCTTCCAGAAACGAGAGGTGAATTGAGTTCCCCTGTCAGAATTAAGGATTTCTGGTATCCCATGTAGTTTAATAATGTTGTCTATAAATAGTTGTGCAGTTTCAGCTGAAGTTCGCAATTTGTGGTGCGGTATAAAATGAGCCATCTTGGTAAACAAGTCGATAACTACCATTAAGGTGTTCATTCCAGCTGAAGTAGGTAATTCAACTATAAAATCTATACCTAGATGAGTCCAGGGTCTTTGTGGAACTTGTATGGGCATCAGAAATCCATAAGGAGGACGTCTCTCCGATTTTGAAGTGATACATCTAGTGCAACTTTGTACATAGTTACGAACATCTACGGCCATATGTGGCCACCAATAAGTCCTTGAAATGAGGTTTAGAGTTCTTTGAATACCAGGGTGTCCAGAAAGAGGGGAATTGTGATGTTCCTTCATCAAATTTTGTCTTAATTGCTCGGGTATATATAATTTATCTGAATTGTAATATAGACCATCATTTCCTAGTGTTATTTCTTTAGGTAAATCTTGTTCAGCTTGTATGGCCTTTTGATAAACAGATTCAGAAGATGATGTGATGCCTAAGAACTTCTCGTGGGGAATCATCACTGTAGGGTTATCTTCCAAAGGTGGTTTAGGGTCTCTTCGGGAGAGAGCGTCCGCCTTTCCATTACGGTTAGCTGGTCTATAAATAATTTGAAAATGAAATCTGCTAAAGTAAAGACTCCACCTCACCTGTCTAGCTGAGAGGGTCTTATTTCTCTGGAGGTATTCCAAATTTTTGTGGTCGGTATAAACTATAACAGGTAAGAGTGTACCCTCTAGAAGATGCCTCCAGTATTCAAAAGCTCTTTTAATGGAGAGTAACTCCTTTTCCCCAATAGGGTAATTCCTTTCAGGAGGAGACATAATTTTCGAATAGAAGGCTATAGGGTGCAGAGGTTGGGTTAAAGATTCTCTTTGGGATAAGACAGCTCCTAAGGCGTAGTCCGAGGAGTCCACTTCAAGGAAATACTGTAAAGCAGGATCAGGGTGACGCAATATTGGAGCTGTTGTAAAGGAGTGTTTTAAGAATTCAAATGCTTCATTGGCCTTTGAGTTCCACCGATAGGTAGTTGTACTGCCCGTAAGGATGGTAAGAGGTTTAACGATAGAGGAATAATTTTTTATAAATTTTCGATAGTAGTTGCTGAAACCTAAAAAGCGTTGGAGATCCTTTCGGGTTTGTGGAATAGGCCAATCTTTTACTGCTTCAACCTTGTCTTGTTGCATCTCGATGCCTTCAGAGGAGATGTTGTAACCAAGGAAAGATATCTTTTTAGTGTGAAATAAGCATTTCTCAGCCTTTGCATAAAGTCGATGTACTTGTAATCTTGAAAGCACCCAGCTGACGTGCTTGATATGATCTTGAAGGTTTTGAGAGTAGATCAGGATGTCATCCAGATAAACTACGACACAGATGTCTAACAGGTCTCTGAAGACATCATTGATGTAGTGTTGGAAAGTAGCTGGTGCATTGGTAAGACCAAATGGCATAACTAGGTACTCATACAGACCGTATCGAGTCCTAAAAGCAGTCAACCACTCATCTCCCTCTCTTATGCGTATGAGATTGTAGGCCCCCCTGAGATCTAATTTAGTGAAAATCTTAGCTTTGTGAAGGCGTTCTATGAGCTCGGGTATTAATGGGAGAGGGTACCTATTCTTAACAGTGATTTTGTTTAAATCTCTGTAGTCTATGATCGGACGTAATGATTGATCTTTGTTTTTGACAAAAAACATGCCTGCTCCAGCAGGAGATACTGAGGGTCTGATGAATCCCTTCTTAAGGTTCTCGTCTAAATAAGCTTTTAAATGTTCAAGCTCAGGTTGACTCAACGGGTATAAGTGACCATAAGGTATAGTTGCACCAGGTTTCAGGTCTATGGGGCAGTCATAACTGCGGTGTGGTGGTAAGTTTTCTGCCTCACGTTTGCTAAATACTTCTATATATTGGGTATACTCCTTGGGAATGATAGGCAACTCCTCATCTACCTGTGCTACCTGTATTACATGTGTGGGGGATGTACAGGTACGCTTACAATATGGGGAGTCTAAAGTAAGTTTTAATGTCTTCCAAACTATAGTGGGTTCATGCAAGCGAATCCACTGTATACCTAAAACCACAGGAAAAAGAGGAGAGGGCAAAACATCAAAACGAATATATTCATGATGATTGTCTTGTGTGGTAACCAATAAAGGAACAGTATGATGTGTTATTGGACCGCTAGATATGTATGTGCCATCAACCACACGAATAGAGACAGGAGTGGTTTTTCTTTCAAGTGCTATTTTATTTATTTTCACAATGGTAGAATCTATATAATTCCCGTGGGCCCCGGTGTCAACAATAGCCTCAGTGGTTAGGCGTCTACGTTCCCACTGCAAAGAGAGAGAGATGATACAGTAAATAGGGTTATTCTGCTTTGAGGTAGAAATGTTAGTCATAATGCACTTACTTTTCTTATTCTTTTGTAGCAGTGGACATTCCTTTACGGAATGAGAAGGATTAGCACAGTATAGGCAGAGTGCTAGAGATTTGCGTCTCTGCTTTTCTTCTAGTGACAGAGGACCTCTTAGAACTCCAATCTCCATCGGCTCTTGAGTGGAACTACTGGTAGCCCCATGGGGTATGGGAGGTGTAGGTTTCCGGTAGATAACTTCAGAACTGTGTCTTTCACTTCTCCTTTCCCTGAGACGCCTGTCTATTTGTATGGACAGCCTCATCAGTCCTTCCAATGTATCTGGTAGAACCACTCTAGCCAACTCATCCTTAATAGACTCAGAGAGACCCAGCCTGAATTGGTTTCTAAGAGCTATTTGATTCCATTGGGAGTCTGTGGAGAACTGCTTAAATTCGGTGATATACACCTCAACTGGTTTAGAACCTTGTCGTAAAGCTCTCATCTTAGTTTCAGCTGTAATTTGTGAATTAGTATCCAAATACAATTCATCCATGGCAGTGAGGAAATCTGGTAGGGAAGTGAGAATAGGATTATGTGTTTCATAAAACGAGTCTGCCCAGATCCTGGGTTCACCACGTAAAAAAGATATCATTGTCAAAACTTTCAGGTGATCACTAGGGTAAGTTTTAGGTTTGAGTGTGAAAAGCAACGTGCATGCATTCTTAAATTGACGATATAGGCGTCTGTCGCCTGAAAAGAAATCAGGGGATGCTATCTGAGGTTCAGGTTGGCTCACCGGAGGTGGTGTTGTAACCTTCACAGTGTCTCTGATAACCTTTCTCAAAGTTTCATTCTCCACTTGTAAGGCACTCATGGCCTGTCCTAGTTGATCTACCTTTTGTGTAAGATTGTAAACAATTTGCGGCAGATCCGCTGGATCCATTATTCTGGCTTAGTAATTCTGTCAAGGCTATGTAGGTTAAAGATTTTTCAACTATTGCTGTGGATCTACAGCTGCGGATCAGATATAATGTTTCACTCAGCACTTAATTAACATATGACAATGTTAACCATAATGGGGCTCAGAGTGAGTTAATAAACTTTTAAGTCTATGTGGAGACTTAAGGAAAAATAAAGGAGTAACTTAATATGTTAAGTGTCCATTTAGAAACAAATTTACAAATTAATTCTTTCTGATGATTTTTGGAAAAGTATCAGTTCATATGTATCAATACAATTAATGTAGCAGTTCCTCTATGCCCAAATTAGTGAGGTGTGCGCCAGAGATTTAAAGTCACAATTAGATGTTACACAACTCTGTTAGCTGTAGTGAGATAGTCGCAGGTTACCTGTTGAATCGGCTGAGAACAGAGAACTCGAGCGGCACTCGAGACAGCAGTTGATAGGCGGTGAGTGACAGCTTACTGAAAACCGGTTGCGGTTGGCGTCTGACGTCACAGGGCTGAAGTCCGCGGGAGAAATAAACTTACAAATCTTCCGGTAATGTTGCAAAAGCAATCAGATGTTTGAAGTATAATCCTGGCTTGATAATATAAGTGGAGATGTAACTGAAATGAATACCGAAACCAAAGTAGAGAAAACAGAACACCGTAGCAGAGTGTCAGTTTCCCTTGAAATAAGTTTTAAAACTATTTTCCAATAAGGTAGCTTGAAATAAGCAGGAGCTCAGTTTGTAGCAGAGTTACCTAGGGATAAAACTCAATTACTAAGCACCTGGCTGGCGTCAGGAGAAAGCTTAAATAGGCTAGGAGGAACTAAAAGGTAAAGGTGGTATTGGTAATTGTATGACATTTAACATAAGGTGGTATAGTGAGTTCTGACAGCACCAGAACTATCTCTTTCCTTGCTAACCCGTGTCACTAACTGTCTTTTTCACATCTCTTCCTGGATGTCCTCCCACTACCTCAAGCTAAATCTCTCCAAAACTGAGCTCCTAATTTTCCCCCCTTCTTCCAAAATCTCCACCCCCAATATCTCTATAACTGTCGACAACTCCATCATTACTCCTACCCCGCACGCCTGATGTCTCGGGGTCACATTCGACTCAGATCTTTCCTTCACTCCTCACATTCAGTCATTGGCTAAAGCCTGCCGCTTTCACCTTAAAAACATCTCTAAAATTAGACACTTCCTTACACAAGACACAACTAAGATTTGAATCCACTCTCTCATTCTTTCCCACCTTGATTACTGCAACTCTGTCCTCTCTGGTCTCCCCACCTGCCGCCTAGCTCCTTTACAATCCATAATGAATGCCTCTGCCAGACTCATCTTCCTTACACGTCGCTCTTCATCTGCTGCGCCTCTCTGCCAATCCCTTCACTGGCTTCCTCTTGCCTCTAGGATCAAACACAAAACTCTCACTCTGACATACAAAGCCCTCAACTGCACTGATCCCCCCTACATCTCAGACCTTGTCTCCAGATACTCTCCCTCCCGTCCCCTTCGCTCTGCTCATGACCTCCTACTCTCCTCCTCTCTTGTCACCTCATCACACTCCCGTTTACAGGACTTCTCCAGACTGGCTCCCATCTTGTGGAACTCTCTGCCTCGCTCCACAAGACTCTCTTCTAGTTTTAAAAGCTTCAAGTGCTCCCTAAAGACTCTACTGTTCAGGGATGCATACAACCTACGCTAACCTTTCCTAATACCAGTTCCTCTCCTCCACTGCAATCCCCTGAACCCTCAGCATGTAAGCCTAAGAGTCCAGCTGTTTGTAGATCACCTTCTTAAGAGCTGACTACAACAGTGCAACTCTTGGCAGGGCCCTCTACCTATAATTGTTTTGTTGTACTCCCCCTTTGTTTATAGCGCTGCAGAATCTGTTGGCGCTCTACAAATACCCGATAATAATAATAATAACAATGGCACATAGTAATGGCACATCCTAAATGAAACATGTAGCTGAATGGGTGTGTTTCTGTTGGATGCTTTCGTATTTGCTGAGGCGGAGGTGGATCACTTCTTTACTGCACCAGTCCTGTGTTGGCAGTGTCATATTCAACATCGATACGTCATCGTGACATCAGAGGGGGTGTATACCTTATGTGAAGACCACTGCAGTAAGCCGATACAGCCACACTGAAAGTTAATGTCAGAGTGGCTTCCCTGGAGTTTGTTTGTGAAAGAGAATTTAAAAGTTTGAAAACTAGGGGAGAGTCTTGTGAAGCGAGGCAGAAAGTTCCACAAAATAAGGGCCAGTCAGGAGAAGTCTTGTAGACAGGAATGTGAGGAGGTAGCAAGAGAGGAGGAGAGAAGGAGGTTCTTAGAGATGTACAGTTTTGTTCACTGCCAAATGCAGAAGTAGGAGGCTAATTTCGGTGTTTGGTTCTGTGCAAAATCAGATCTTAGAGTGTTTCACTTACACAAGAGGTTATACGGCTCCAAAAAGAGCCAAATACCAGAAATAGTATCCTACTTCCACATTTGGCAGTGAACGAAACTGCCAAATGCACACATTTAAGATACTGTATATATATATATATATATATATATATATATATATATATACATTTATTTATTTTTTGGTTTGTTTTAAGTTGGCTGGCCAGTTGGCTAATTGTGAACACTTCATAGTGAAAAGTTGTTTAGTTTAAATATAATAGCTTTTAAATTTAAAATTAAACACATATAATAGTATCAGCTATTAACACAATGGCTCTCCTCTAATACTCATTGGTTGCTAGGTATATCTAAATAATTCTCATTGGGTGATACACACAATGATCACATGTACATATCAGACACCGAGGAATAGCCCTGTCATCCAATGAACATGAGTAAAAAGCACACAACTGATACTGCTGTATTTGTTCCAATTAAAATATAAACACTTCATTTACTTCACATTTTTTTTCCAGACGAGCAAAACTTTTAACATATTTAAATGTTTGCTGCTCTATCATAATGATATACTATTTTTGAGTAACAAAGTCCCTCTAATTTTTATTATAGAGTGCATGTTTTAACTTTTAGCTTAACAGTTGTTTGACCTTTCTCTAGAAACAATTAAAGCAATATGGTGCAATGTTTAGAGAAGTTAGAAAACAAATCAGCCAGCATTTGGGTTCTTTCAAAAGACATTTAAGGATCAATGTATGGTGTTTTCATGACAGCATGCCTTACTAATCAATATACTCTTTTTCTCTGTGACATCACTGCAAGCTGTTAAGAGGATCCAGAAGAGGAAAACACCATGAATGGCTTAAAAACTGGAAATAATTAAATATACAGTCTACCTGATTTACTTTATTGTTTATAAAGATAGATAAGGCCCTTAATACCAATTTCCCAGCATTGCACAACAAATATTGTTATATTAATATACTTTATAACCTTCAAATCACTAAATATATGACTGTTTCTAAGCCACTACAGGCTGCCTCTTATTTTTTTTAGCTTTTCACAGCCAGACACTGCTAGTTCATGTGTGCCTTATAGATAATGTTGTGCTCACGCCTGTGGGGTTATTTATGAGACAGCACTGATTGGCTAAAATGCAAGTCTGTAAAAAGAACTAAGATAAGGGGGCAGTCTGCAGAGGCTTAGATAAAATATAATCACAGAGGTAAAACATATATTAATATAACAGTGTTGGTTATGCAAAACCATGGCATGACAGCTTCGGACAAACAGCAAACACACTTGACCTTTTATATAATAATATATACAGTATATATATACTGTATATTACCAGCTAATTGTATAGCGCCAACAGATTCTGCAGCACTAAAAACATGGGTCTAATATGCAAGGTAACAATTATGGGAGACAAAGGGATAGAGGGCCCTGCCACGAGTTTCACTTTTGTAAATCAGATTTCCTAGAGGTGATCTACAAAATAAGCTAGGCTCATAGGATTACATGCTAAGGGGGCTTAAGGAGATAACTAAAGGAGGAGAGGAACTACGATAGGAATATTTTGGTGTATATTATATATTATATGTATCCCTGATCAGTAGAATCTTTAAAGAGCATCCAACAGAAACGCACCCAGCAACCAGCAACCAGTAAACAGCTTCAATCAGGCAGGTTGATAAAAACAAAGTTTATATCTTCAAAGGCAGTGCCAAAGCAATACACTCACAACAATGGCACATAGTAATGGCACATCCTAAATGAAACATGCAGCTGAATGGGTGTGTTTCTGTTGGATGCTTCCGTATTTGCTGAGGCGGAGGTGGATCGCTTCTTTACTGCACCAGTCCTGTGTTGGCAGTGTCATATTCAACATCGATACGTCATTGTGACATCATAGGGGGTGTGTACCTTATGTGAAGACCACTGCAGTAAGCCGATACAGCCACACTGAAAGTTAATGTCAGAGTGGCTTCCCTGGAGTTCGTTTGTGAGTCTTTAAAAGTTTGAAAACTAGGGGAGAGTCTTGTGAAGCGAGGCAGAAAGTTCCACAAAATAAGGGCCAGTCAGGAGAAGTCTTGTAGACGGGAATGTGTGGAGGTAGCAAGAGAGGAGGAGAGAAGGAGGTTCTTAGAGATGTACATTTTTTTTCACTGCCAAATGCGGATGTAGGAGGCTAATTTCTGTGCAAAATCAGATCTTAGAGTGTTTCACTTGCACAAGAGGTTATCTTTTTAAACAATAAAAATCTTCAAATAAACTCTCCCTTTAAATATTTTGTATTTAAAGTGTTGTTCTGTTAGAAGGAGTTACATTAAAAGCCTTAATAACAAACAAAAAATTTCTTGCTGTAATTCATTAGATCATGTATTTTTAAGACTAGCTAACCTTCACTTCTATGTGTTTAATGCCCACTAAGGGGTTAAACACACAGTATAAGTACTGCTTGGCACCCACAAACACTGCTGATCCTGAGCTGAAATTGTCACTGATACAATCAGCAGCACTAGTCACACGACTCACTAATTTTCTCAACAAAATCTACATTGTTTGGATTAAACAGAAAAGATAAGATAATAAACCACAAATTAGAGAAATGTATGTAGCAAGTTTATGATTGTAAGACCTGCCATGCACTTTTTCAGTTTTTAGGACTGGAAAATTCACAATTTTCAGACTTAAATTACAGGAAAAGGGGCAAAATAAATGATGAATGTATATTACAAAATTGTTTTACTATGTATTTAATATTACAATCTCAAAATGTTTATTTTCCTTTAATAAAGGGAAAATTAAACAGGGTTATAGCATGCATACTAGCACACAGTTCAAGGGGTCTATTTTCAAAGTTTCAGATTTCTAAACAATTTTAATATAAATTTAATGGGGTCTGCTCAAGAAAGGTGCTTCCAGTCAACCAATCAATGGAGACATTAGGCATTTTCATACAATTATTTCCAAATTATGCTGTCAAAGTGATCTAAATCACTTTTTAATTTATGCACTTTTTGTTTGCAAGGTCTAATTAGAAACATAAGATCTAATTTGTGCCTGCTTTTTGGGACAGAAAACATACTAGTTGTGTGAACTTTACTTTAATGGATTTCCCCATAGTCACACAATCCACAAACTGGCCCAACATAAACTGTCTGTCAGCTTTTTAACTGGATTCTGATTAGCTGTAAAGCATTTGCGGAGCTTCAGCTAGGGTTGCCACCTCGGTCATGTTTTCCTGGACACTTATTAGTTATACATGCTTCAGGGTGTGCAGGGAGGAACATGAATAATGCTGTCCAGGGTTACGATTTTTGTGCTGTCCAACAGGAGGTCATAGTAACAAATGTGTTGACTTTTTGGATATATCATTGGAGGGGGTGGCTGAGACCGGAGTGATAGTGTCTAAAACATTTAGTAAATTACCAGCAGGTAACACTATTCTACATGCGAGCTCGTGCCATCCCCCCCATTTGATAAAGGCGATTCCAAGAGGACAATACATTAGGCTGCGAAGGAAGACTAATGATGATATAATTTATTCCCAGCAAGCTGATGAGCTCACTATTAGATTAACTGCTAGAGGCTATGACTCTACTAAGTTAGAAAAGGCAAAAATGGATGTTGGAAGGTTGAAAAACAGGATTACATCCATGGACAGTAAAGACACTTCTCTGCAATTCGATAATAACATAGTTTTTACAACAGAATACACCAATCAGTTTTTTGATATTGTTGGAATATTGAAGAAAAATCTCCCAATATTAAGTGGTGATAATATTTTGCAGAACTATATATCGAATTGCAGATTTGTGTCAAAAAAGCCCGAAACTCTGGCTGCGAAGCTAGCTCCCAGTATGGTCACTAGTGGAGAGACCAGTAGGGGAGATAACTGGTTAAGGAAACAAGGTTGTTTCAGATGTGGAGCAAAGACATGTCTGACATGTGATATGATGGTTGGAAAGGACTACTACATTTAAATCCACTGTAGATGGACAGGAGTACAAAATATCTTTTTATGCCAACTGCAAAACTAAATTTGCAGTGTATTTGTTGGAATGCAAGTTTTGCAAAATTCAATACGTAGGAAAAACAACAAGAGAGGTCAATGTGAGGGTGAGAGAACATGTTAATGATGTTAAAAACTATTGTAAAGACTCCACAGTGGCGAGGCATTTTAACTTATTTCATTTCCCCAATGAAGGAAACTTCAAGGTTAAAATTATTGATGTAGCTAAGGTCCCTTTAAGAGATGGGAACAGGTATAAAATTCTAGACAGGAAAGAACTATACTGGATTTACAAACTTAAAACCAGGATTCCTGATGGCCTGAACTTAGAATGGGACATTAGCTTTGTGTAACCATTTAGGTTACAATAATTGGCATAAAAGCCCTCTTAATAAAGGGGGACATAATAAGGGGGAGATGAGCAGTAATTTTAATGTGGTGTTTATTCCTTTCACATTTGATGGGTCTATTAAGGTTAATTAATATAGAACAAATATTATATTGTTACATTTTCCCTTTATTTATTTCAGTATTGGGAATATAACTTGATAGAGTGATCAACATATCTAGGTTTGCTTGCAATAATCTATGTAGTGGGTATATGAAATATTAAACACCCAGATATTAGCAAGATATATTATTAATTCTTAAGACAGCCTTATATGTAAATTTTATATTTGTTCTTTCAATTTGATTCAGCATAAATGAACATAGGATAATGTATACTGTAGCATATTTTATGTTATTCACATATACTTTTAATGTTTGTTTGTTTTTGACATTAAGGGGTTAAATATGCATGTAACATGTCCCAGTATAAGAGGGCCATGTTTAGGAACACCTGTTGTCTCTGATGAAACGCCACTAGGGGGCGTGAAACGCGTCAGTCGTTCATTCTGTGTCTCATTTTGTTTTGCCTCTAAAGAAAATTAAAGGATTTTTTTAAGTTTATAATGCTGGTGCTGCCCTTTTCTATTGGTTTTATTGCTGGTTGTGGCAATCGATTCGTTGCCCATTCAGGCATTGCACCCAGTCACTGCATGCACAATTTGCCGACTTTGCCGATACCACGGCGGCGTCCGTGACGTCATCATCCTGAGCTGCAGTCCACGCCAGCCTGAGAGTTTGGAGCGGCCGCTTACCTACTACCTTTCCCTCTGCAAACCCTGCAGCATGTGTAACTCATAAGTGTCCTGGAAAACATGGCCGAGGTGGCAACCCTCGCTTCAGCTAACTTTAATACAGTTTTACCAAACAATTCACAACTTATTTGAATTTAAATGATATATTTTAATTGAATTACCTTTCCCAGTCCAAATTGCTATAATAACTATACTTTTATTTGTTCACAGTCAACACAAATGAGCTTGTTGTAGTTATTGACTTCATGCCTAAATTTGCATGTCATTGTATGAAGAGAATGCGACTTTATCTTGAGTCATAAAGTCAGCTGAAGTCTGTCTGAAGTCAGTTACAAACTAACAAGCTAACTTGTTATATTTGTGCTAGCAAGTCTGTGTTTTTCTGGCTTGTGTGAGCTACTTTTAATATGTGAGTTTCCAAACATTTGCTTTTTTGTGAATAGCTCACTAGTTCTGAGATTTCTGTCAAGACCTGTTTTTTTTTTTTAGCTTTAGAAAAGTTGGTATTCTATCCGATCTGTCCAAAGCAGGAACTTTGTAAATAGTCTCTTAAAGGGACAGTGAACTTTGAAATTGTTTTTTCCTTAATGTGTTTCCGGTTATTAAATGTATAGAAAATAAATCCTTTATGTTTTTTTTTAACACAATCTATCTTAATTAGCTAAATTTGCAGGGAGATCAGACATCCTTATATTTTTTCTCTATATATACAATGGCCACTTTATCTTATCTCTGTCTGATTACACAAAAGCAAGTGCAATTGAAAATAAACATTTTACTACTTTAGTTAATATCTTACACCCCCCACTGGAATGATAAATTATGTTGCAGATTCATTTTTATATAATTTTTATATGGCCAGTAGTTACGTACTAACCTTTTAAGCATAGGTGGGGATGCAACAGGAAAAAGTAGCTATTTCAAATAACACAATACATGTAATAGAACTATTTTTAAACCAGTAATGGCAAACTTCTTTAAATATAGGGAGCACAGAACAGTATTGTATTGTGTTTTAACCCATTAATGACACAACTTACCCTGTATGTCATCAAGGGGGATTTTATCACAGTAATAGAGTGGGTCTCGTCATCAGAAGCAAAACGTGATATTACTGATTGATTCACTCCAGGAGGCATTTGGCTATTGCACAGTCTCACTGCTTATTAACCTCTTAAATTTAAAATGACAGTTTTAAGGGGCTAAGGGCCCCAGAACAAAATTTTAGAAGACTTATGGGCAGCAGATTAATTTATAGATATAGACAAATAATACTATATTGCCTTATAATGTCTAGTTGCACAGGCCCTGATTTAAGTAATTTTAAAGGGTACCCTAAGTTTGTTGTTCTCCCCTTTAGTGGAATCTTCTGAGTTGTGGTCACTTTGGCCTAGATTTGGAGTTTTGTCGGTAACGACCCGCGTAGCTAACGCCGGCTTTTTTCTGGCCGCACCATAAAAATAACTCTGGTATTGAGAGTCCACATAAAGGCTTTTTTAAAGAGCATTTTTAACGCAGCTTCAACTCTCAATACCAGAGTTGCTTACGCAAGCGGCCAGCCTCAAAAACGTGCTCGTGCACAATTCCCCCATAGAAAACAATGGGGCTGTTTGAGCTGAAAAAAAACCTAACACCTGCAAAAAAGCCGCGTTCAGCTCCTAACGCAGCCCCATTGTTTGCTATGCGGAAACACTTCCTACGACTGCAACTAACACCCTAACATGTACCCCGAGTCTAAACACCCCTAACCTTACACTTATTAACCCCTATTCTGCCACCGCCGCTATCGCTGACCCCTGCATATTATTATTAACCCCTAATCTGCCACTCCGTAAACCGCCGCTACTTACATAATCCCTATGTACCCCTAATCTGCTGCCCTAACATCGCCGACCCCTATATTATATTTATTAACCCCTAACCTGCCCCCCACAACGTCGCCGCCAGCTACCTACACTTATTAACCCCTAATCTGCTGAGCGGACCGCACCGCTACTATAATAAAGTTATTAACCCCTAATTCGCCTCACTAACCCTATAATAAATAGTATTAACCCCTAATCTGCCCTCCCTAACATCGCCGACACCTAACTTCAATTATTAACCCCTAATCTGCCGACCGGAGCTCACCGCTATTCTAATAAATGTATTAACCCCTAAAGCTAAGTCTAACCCTAACACTAAAACCCCCCTAAATTAAATATAATTTTAATCTAACGAAATTAATTAACTCTTATTAAATAAATTATTCCTATTTAAAGCTAAATACTTACCTGTAAAATAAACCCTAATATAGCTACAATATAAATAATAATTACATTGTAGCTATTTTAGGATTAATATTTATTTTACAGGCAACTTTGTAATTATTTTAACCAGGTACAATAGCTATTTAATAGTTAAGAACTATTTAATAGCTAAAATAGTTAAAATAATTACAAATTTACCTGTAAAATAAATCCTAACCTAAGTTACAATTAAACCTACCACTACACTATCAATAAATTAATTAAATAAAATACCTATAATTATCTACAATTAAACCTAACACTACACTATCAATAAATAAATTAAATACAATACCTACAAATAACTACAATGAAATAAACTGATCGGATCAGCCAATCGGATTGAACTTGATTCTGATTGGCTGATTCCATCAGCCAATCAGAATATTCCTACCTTAATTCCGATTGGCTGATAGAATCCTATCAGCCAATCGGAATTCGAGGGACGCCATCTTGGATGACGTCATTTAAAGGAACCGTCATTCGTCGTTCAGTCGTCGGCCAGGATGGATGTTCCGCGTCGGAGGTATTCAGGATCCTGCCGCTCCGCTCCGGATGGATGACCATAGAAGATCCCGCTTGGATGAAGACTTCAATCGGATGGAAGACCTCTTCTGCCCCGTTTGGATGAAGACTTCAGCCGGATCATGGACCTCTTCAGCTCCCGCTTGGATGATGACTTCAGCCGGATCATGGACCTCTTCAGCCCCCCGCTTGGGCTTGGATCAGGACATCGGAGGAGCTCTTCTGGATCGATCGGTGAACCTGGTATGGTGAAGATAAGGTAGGAAGATCTTCAGGGGCTTAGTGTTAGGTTTATTTAAGGGGGGTTTGGGTTAGATTAGGGGTATGTGGGTGGTGGGTTGTAATGTTGGGGGGGGGTATTGTATGTTTTTTTTTACAGGCGAAAGAGCTGAACTTCTTGGGGCATGCCCCGCAAAGGGCCCTGTTCAGGGCTGGTAAGGTAAAAGAGCTTTGAACTTTAGTAATTTAGAATAGGGTAGGGCATTTTTTTTATTTTGGGGGGCTTTGTTATTTTATTAGGGGGCTTAGAGTAGGTGTAATTAGTTTAAAATTGTTGTAATATTTTTCTTATGTTTGTAAATATTTTTTTATTTTTTGTAACTTAGTTCTTTTTTATTTTTTGTACTTTAGATAGTTTATTTCATTGTAGTTATTTGTAGGTATTGTATTTAATTTATTTATTGATAGTGTAGTGTTAGGTTTAATTGTAGATAATCATAGGTATTTTATTTAATTAATTTATTGATAGTGTAGTGGTAGGTTTAATTGTAACTTAGGTTAGGATTTATTTTACAGGTAAATTTGTAATTATTTTAACTATTTTAGCTATTAAATAGTTCTTAACTATTAAATAGCTATTGTACCTGGTTAAAATAATTACAAAGTTGCCTGTAAAATAAATATTAATCCTAAAATAGCTACAATGTCATTATTATTTATATTGTAGCTATATTAGGATTTATTTTACAGGTAAGTATTTATCTTTAAATAGGAATAATTTATTTAATAAGAGTTAATTAATTTCGTTAGATTAAAATTATATTTAACTTAGGGGGGTGTTAGTGTTAGGGTTAGACTTAGCTTTAGGGGTTAATACATTTATTAGAATAGCGGTGAGCTCTGGTCGGCAGATTAGGGGTTAATAATTGAAGTTAGGTGTCGGCGAAGTTAGGGAGGGCAGATTAGGGGTTAATACTATTTATTATAGGGTTAGTGAGGCGGATTAGGGGTTAATAACTTTATTATAGTAGCGCTCAGGTCCGCTCGGCAGATTAGGGGTTAATAAGTGTAGGCAGGTGGAGGCGACGTTGAGGGGGGCAGATTAGGGGTTAATAAATATAATATAGGGGTCGGCGGTGTTAGGGGCAGCAGATTAGGGGTACATAAGTATAACGTAGGTGGCGGCGCTTTGCAATCGGCAGATTAGGGGTTAATAAGTGTAGGTAGCTGGCGGCGACGTTGTGGGGGGCAGGTTAGGGGTTAATAAATATAATATAGGGGTCGGCGGTGTTAGGGGCAGCAGATTAGGGGTACATAGGGATAACTTAGCTGGCGGCGCTTTGCGGTCGGCAGATTAGGGGTTAAAAAAAAAAAATAGAGTGGCGGCGATGTGGGGGGACCTCGGTTTAGGGGTACATAGGTAGTTTATGGGTGTTAGTGTACTTTAGAGTACAGTAGTTAGGAGCTTTATAAACCGGCGTTAGCCCAAAAAGCTCTTAACTACTGACTTTTTTCCTGCGGCTGGAGTTTTGTCGTTAGATGTCTAACGCTTACTTCAGACACGACTCTAAATACCGGAGTTAGAAAGATCCCATTGAAAAGATAGGATACGCAATTTACGTAAGGGGATCTGCGGTATGGAAAAGTCGCGGCTGAAAAGTGAGCGTTAGACCCTTTTTTGAGTGACTCCAAATACCGGAGTTAGCCTAAAACCAGCGTTAGGAAGATCTAACGCTGGTTTTCATGGCTAACGCCAAACTCCAAATCTAGGCCTTTGTTTGCCCATCAACAGAATTCCCCAAACTACACCATTTTAATTTTGCTTTTTTCTGGGCCGCATAAACGAGTGCAAAGGGCCGCATGTGGCCCATGGGCCCCCAGTTGGCCATCCCTGTTTTAAACAATTACACTCCCATGGGTAAAATTGATAATTAAGAGCACATTTAAGGGGAGCAAATTTTACAGTACACTTTTGCTTTACTGCATTTCAAAGATCAGTACACAAATTAAAAATAAAATTGCTAATTTTGTTGAGAAAAATGGCATAGTTTTGCATTCCAAAAACACACCCGTTGAAGGGAAACAAAATAAACCATTTTTTTTTTTTAATCCATGTTTTGGAATTTCTTATTTTAAAAAAAAAAGTTTCTGATTTTTATTTTTACAACTAATCAGTAATGTATTTGCTACTTTCTTAATTAACTCCTAAAACCATTTCTAAGGGAAAAAAAGAAAGAAATATATATTCTCTAAGTTTAGCAAATTACCAGGGACAGTAAAAATGTAGATGGTCACAAATAATAAGGAATAAAACACTTAGTTACAATATGTACCTTTCTCTAGTAAAAGATTTTGTTTGTTTTGAAGGTTAAGTACTAACAGCATTGGCATACATTACGGTTGTCTCATTTGTTAGAAAGTATGCCATCTTCCTAAGTATCTGCTAGCAGCTAGAATCTTGTGTCAATTACAGAACAGCTTGCTATATACTCTATTACATTACAGTACAGCTGTGCACAAGTCAGCATTGAAAGAGCTGAATTTAAAACGGACCAAATCACTTAACCCTGAAATGTCAACAAACTTGAGTAGAACTGCCAAACATTAGCAGTGTCTTGGACCATTTGAACTGTGCCAACCTTATCTCCTCTTCTTAAGGAGACTCCCCCCCCCCCCTTCTAAATAGTTCACAAAAATGACTGGTCTAAGCAACTATTTGACCTGACCTCAATTTCAAAAGTCCATTATTTTTGTTGTAATACAGAGTAGAGTCAAGCTTCTGTATTTTGTCTTATAAACAAGGCTTGCTTGAGAGACCTTGGTTAATACTGGAACCCAAGAGACATCACTTTTTTTAAATTAATATATTTTTGTACTATATGCAACACAAACATGTTCTCAGTGTGGCTTGTATTGAAATGTAAGCTTTAAATATATAATATAAGAATATATTTTAAATGCAAATTCTATGAAATTATCTAATAATGTATTTCTACAAATATTTTTAAAGAGAAAGTATTATTACTGTCTGCTGATATTTTGACACATTCATCATATAATAGTTTACCATGATAATGACACAGTCTTTTAGTGTCTTCAAGTTTCAGACAATAAGCTCTCAAGGGTCATATTGTTTAATGTCAGAACTAAACAAATCAATGGTTATTTTCTATGGTTAGTTATATATGTCCTTAATTAAAGGGACAGTCTAGTCAAAATTAAACTTTCATGAATCAGATAGAACATGCAATCTTACACAACTTTCCAATTGACTTTTATCATTTAATTTGCTTTGTTCCCTTGGTGGTATTTTTGAAAAGCTAAACCGTTGAAAACCGCCTGTTATCTCAGAGCATTTTGAAAGTTTTTCACAGTTAGACAGTACTAGTTCATGTGTGTCATATAGATAACATTGTGCTCGCTCCCGTGGAGTTATTTAGAATCTGCACTGATTGGCTAAACTGCATGTCTGTCAAAAGCACTGAGATAGGGGAAATGCAGCAATACAGAAATCACCACTAGACAATCTTTTTTGTTCTTGTTAGACCTCTTCAGTAGCAGATAGATTTCTGATTGCTGCTTAGGTAAAGCTCATTTCAGGGTTAAATTAAAAATTCTATCTGCTACTGAAGAGTTCTAACAAGAACGAAACAGGCTTTCTAGTGGTGATTTCTGTATTGCTGCATTTTCCATTAAGGCTGTGCGGTTCTTTATGCTCACCGCTCACTTGCAGACAGCGCTGGTATTACGGGTCTTTACAAACCTGGCCTTAGCCGCAAAAAAGTGATTGTAGAACAAAATTTTGCTCCACATCTCACCTCAATACCAGCGCTGCTTACAGTAGCGGTGAGCTGTTAAAACATGCTTGTGCATGATTTCCCCATAGGAATCAATGGGGGAGAGCCGTCTGAAAAAAAACCTAACACCTGCAAAAAAGCAGCGTAAAGCTCCTAACGCAGCCCCATTGTTTCCTATGGGGAAACACATTTTATGTCTACACCTAACACCCTAACATGAACCCCGAGTCTATACACCCCTAATATTACACTTATTAACCCCTAATCTGCCGCCCAACATCGCCGCCACCTGCATTATATTATTAACCCCTAAGCTGTTGCTCCAGACAACGCCGCCACCTACATTATACTTATGAACCCCTAATCTGCCACCCCCAACATTGCCATCACCTTCATTTTATTTATTAACCCCTAATCTGCCACCCTCTATGTTGCCGCAACCTACCTACATTTATTAACCCCTAATCTGCCGCCCCCAATGTCGCTGCAACTATAATAAAGTTATTAACCCCTAAACCTACGTCTAACCCTAACCCTAACACCCCCTAACTTAAATATAATTTAAATAAATCTAAATAAAATTACTACAATTAACTAAATTATTCCTATTTAAAACTAAATACTTACCTATAAAATAAACCCTAAGATAGCTATAATATAACTAATAGTTACATTGTATCTAGCTTAGGGTTTATTTTTATTTTACAGGCAACTTTGTATTTATTTTAACTAGGTACAATATTTAGTAAATAGTTATTAACTATTTAATAACTACCTAGTTAAAATAAAGACAAATTTACCTGTAAAATAGAACCTAACCTAAGTTACAATTACACTTAACACTACACTATAATTAAATTAATTACCTAAATTAAATACAATTAAATAAAATTATCTAAAGTACAAAACAAAACAAACACTAAATTACAGAAAATAATAAAAAAAATTACAAGATTTTTAAACTAATTACACCTACTCTAATCCCCCTAACAAAATAAAAAAGCCCCCTAAAATTTTTTATTGTTGGTTTTAATGTTGGGGGGTATTTGTACTTTTTTTTACCGGTAAAAAAGCTGATTACTTTGGGGCAATGCCCCGCAAAAGGCCATTTTAAGGGCTATTTGTAATTTAGTGTAGGGTAGGGCTTTTTTATTTTGGGGGGCTTTTTTATTTTGTTAGGGGGATTAGAGTAGGTGTAATTAGTTTAAAAATCTTGCAATTTCTTTATTATTTTCTGTAATTTACTGGGGTTTTTTCTTTAGATAATTTTATTTAATTGTAATTAATTGTATTTAATTTAGGTAATTAATTTAATTATAGTGTAGTGTTAGGTGTAATTGTAACTTAGGTTAGGTTTTATTTTACATGTAAATTTGTTTTTATTTTAACTAGGTAGTTATTAAATATTTAATAACTATTTAATCACTATTATACCTAGTTAAAATAAATACAAATTTGCATGTAAAATAAAAATAAACCCTAAGCTAGCTACAATGTAACTATTAGTTATATTGTAGCTAGTTTAGGGTTTATTTTATAGGTAAGTATTTAGTTTTAAATAGAAATTATTTAGTTAATGATAGTAATTTTTATTTAGATTTATTGTAATTATATTTAAGTTAGGGGTGTTAGGGTTAGGGTTAGACTTAGATTTAGGGGTTAATAACTTTAGTATAGTGGCGGCGATATTGGGGGTAGTAGATTAGGGGTTAATAGATGTAGGTAGGTGTCGGCGATGTTAGGGCCAGCAGATTAGGGGTTAATAATATTTAACTAGTGTTTGCGATGCAGGAGTGCGGCGGTTTAGGGGTTAATATGTTTATTATATTCTGGTTTGGCAGATTAGGGGTTAAACATTTTATTTTAGTGTTTGCGATGTGGGGGGCCTGCTCACTTTTGGCCAGACTCGTAATACCGGCGCTATGCAAGTTCCATTGGAAAAAGAGGATACTCAATTGATGTAAGTGAATTTGCGGTATTTCCGAGTCTGGCCGAAAAGTGAGCGGTACACCTGTACCTGCAAGACTTGTAATACCAGCGGGTGTTAAAAAGCAGCGTTAGGACCTCTTAACGCTGCTTTTTAACCGTAGCGCACAACTCGTAATCTAGGCCACTGTGTGTTAACACAGTATGAAGCAAAAAATCTGAGCTGTTGGATATCTTATTTGCATATCTTACCCAGAATTCTCTTGTGCATTGGTAACAGTGTGGTAACAGTGTATATGGAGTGTTACTGGTTAAAAGCAAGCGGGGATACTTGCCTAGATGTTCTAATTTCCTATGCAACAATTTATATTGATTTACTTTTGAGACATGGAGGATTTTAATCTCAGATTTTTTATCTCCACCATAATTTTAATGAATTTTGATTTTAACCCTGAAACAAGCTTTACCTAAGCAGCAATCAGAAATCTATCTGCTACTGAAGAGTTCTAACAAAAATGTAACAGACTGTCTAGTGGTGATTTCTGTATTGCTGCATTTTCCCTATTTGGGAATCACTGTGTGTTAACACAGTATGAAGCAAAATATCTGAGATATTGGATATCTAATTTGCATATCTTACCCAGAATCCTCTTGTGCATTGGTAACAGTATATATGGAGTGTTACTGGGTGAAAGCAAGAGGTGATACTTGCCTAGGTGATTTCCTATGCAACAATTTACATTGATTTACTTTTGAGACATGGAGGATTTTAATCTCAGACTTTTATCTACACCATAATTTTAATGAATTTTCATTTAAATACATATTATTTCACATTCCAATGTTCTTACCATAGGGGGATATGTTCTGTGCATTTATAAATAGATATTCATATATATATATAAATCAATGTAAATATTTGCATAGGAAACTAGTACATCTAGGCAAGTATCCCCGTTTGCTTTTCCCCAGAAATTCTTAATATGCAATATTTCCAATGCACAATAGAATTGTGGGTACGATATGCAAATTAGATATGCAAATTCTCAGTTTTCTTGCTTCAAAAATACTGTTTTGACACAGCGATCCTTTTAAACAGGATTATGGCAGCAAACCAGAAATCACTCACTAGACAAGCCTGTTTCGTTCTTTTTGGAACTCATCAGTAGAAGATAGCTTTCTGGTTGCTGCATTGGAAAAGCTATTTTCATGGTTAAATCAAAATTCATTAAAATTATGGGGGGAGATAAAAAAACTGAAAAAAAATCCTCCACGTCTCAAAATTAAATCAATGTAAATATTTGCATAGGAAACTAATACATCTAGGCAAGTATCCCCGCTTGCTTTTCCCCAGAAATTCTTAATATGCAATGTTTCCAATGCACAATAGAATTGTGGGTAAGATATGCAAATTAGATATGCAAATTCTCAGTTTTTTTGCTTCAAAAATACTGTTTTGACACAGCGATCCTTTTAAACAGGATTATGACAGCAAACCAGAAATCACTCACTAGACAGGCCTGTTTCGTTCTTTTTGGAACTTATCAGTAGGAGACAGATTTCTGGTTGCTGCATTGGAAAAGCTATTTTCATGGTTAAACCAAAATTCATTAAAATTATGGGGGGAGATAAAAAAACTGAAATTAAAATCCTCCATGTCTCAAAATTAAATCAATGTAAATATTTGCATAGGAAACTAGTACATCTAGTCAAGTATCCCCACTTTCTTTTCCCCAGAAATTCTTAATATGCAATGTTTCCAATGCACAATAGAATTGTGGGTAAGATATGCAAATTCTCATTTTTTTTGCTTCAAAAATACTGTTTTGACACAGCAATCCTTTTAAAAAGGATTATGACAGCAAACAAGAAATCACTCACTAGAGAAGCCTGTTTCGTTCTTTTTGCAACTCATCAGTAGAAGATAAATTTCTGGTTGCTGCATTGGAAAAGCTATTTTCATGGTTAAACCAAAATTCATTAAAATTATGGGGGGGAGATAATAAACTGAAATTAAAATCATCCATGTCTCAAAATTAAATCGATGTAAATATTTGCATAGAAAACTAGTACATTGAGGCAAGTAAAAAAATACTGTATTGACACAGCAATCCTTTTAAACAGGATTATGACAGCAAACCAGAAATCACTCACTAGACAAGCCTGTTTCATCCTTTTTGGAACTCATCAGTAGGAGATAAATTACTGGTTGCTGCATTGGAAAAGCTATTTTCATGGTTAAACCAAAATTCATTAAAATTATGGGGGGGAGATAATAAACTGAAATTAAAATCCTCCATGTCTCAAAATTAAATCAATGTAAATATTTTCATAGAAAACTAGTATATCCAGACAAGTATCCCCGCTTGCTTTTCCCCAGAAATTCTTAATATGCAATGTTTCTAATGCACAATAGTATTGTGGGTAAGATATGCAAATTAGATATGCACATTCTCAGTTTTTTTGCTTCAAAAATACTGTATTGACACAGCAATCCTTTTAAACAGGATTATGACAGCAAACCAGAAATCACTCACTAGACAAGCCTGTTTCGTTCTTTTTGGAACTCATCAGTAGGAGAGAGATTTCTGGTTGCTGCATTGGAAAAGCAATTTTCAAGGTTAAACCAAAATTCATTAAAATTATGGGGGGAGATAAAAAACTGAAATTAAAATCTTTCATGTCTCAAAATGAAATCAATGTAAATATTTGCATAGGAAACTAGTACATCTAGGCAAGTATCCCCCGCTTGCTTTTCCCCAGAAATTCTTAATATTCAATGTTTCCAATGCGCAATAAAATTGTGGGTAAGATATGCAAATTAGATATTCAAATTCTCATTTTTTTTGCTTAAAAATACTGTTTTGACACAGCGATCCTTTTAAACAGGATTATGGCAGCAAACCAGAAATCACTCACTAGACAAGCCTGTTTCATCCTTTTTGGAACTCATCAGTAGGAGATAGATTTCTGGTTGCTGCATTGGAAATGCTATTTTCATGGTTAAACCAAAATTCATTAAAATTATGGGGGGAGATAAAAAACTGAAATTAAAATCCTCCATGTCTCAAAATTAAATCAATGTAAATATTGATTTTGAATTAAATCAATGTAAATAAACCATGAAAATAGCTTTTCCAATGCAGCAACCAGAAATCTATCTCCTACTGATGAGTTCCAAAAAGAACAAAACAGGCTTGTCTAGTGAGTGATTTCTGGTTTGCTGTCATAATCCTGTTTAAAAGGATCGCTGTGTCAAAACATTATTTTTGAAGCAAAAAAACTGAGAATTTGCATATCTAATTTGCATATCTTACCCACAATTCTATTGTGCATTGGAAACATTGCATATTAAGAATTTCTGGGGAAAAGCAAGCGGGGATACTTCCCTTGATGTACCAGTTTCCTATGCAAATATTTACATTGATTTAATTTTGAGACATGGAGGATTTTAATTTCAGTTTTTTATCTACTACCATAATTTTAATGAATTTATATATATATATATATATATATATATATATATATATACACATACACATATACTGCACATACTGTGTATGTATATATATATATATATATATATATATATATATATATATATATATATATATATAAAAACATATAGGTATAGGTATAGATATAGATATAGCTATACACTCACTGGCCACTTTATTAGGTGCATCTGTTCAATTAAGGGGATTTAAGTGACTTCAAATGTGGCATGGTTGTTGTTGCCAGATGGGCTGGCCTGGGTATTTAAAAAACTGCTGATCTACTGGGATTTTCACGCACAACCATCTCTAGGGTTTACAGAGAATGGTCTGAAAAAGAGAATATATGCAGTGAGTGGCAGTTGTATGGACAAAAATGCTTTGTTGATTATAGAGGTCAGAAAAGAATAGGCAGACTGGTTTGAAATGATAGAAAGGCAACAGTAATCATGATGAGTCTCGATTTCAGCTGCAACATTTAGATGGTAGGGTCAGAATTTGGCGTAAACAACATGAAAGCCTGGATCCATCCGGCCTTGTATCAATGGTTCAGGCTGGTGGTGGTGGTGTAATGATGTGGGGGATATTTTATTCGCACACTTTGTGCCCCAAATACCAATTGAGCATTGTTTAAACACCACAGCCTACCTTAGTATTGTGTTGCTGACAATGTCAATCCCTTTATGACTATGGTGGAACGGGAGATTCGCATCATGAATGTGCAGCCAGCAAATCTGCAGCAACAAGATAGTAGGTAAATTAGTACTAATGGTAAGTACCTATAGGTGCCAAATATTTTTGTAATCAACAAGCACCTGTTAGGGGGGCAATATAGCACTAAGGAGACTCATAGATAAATGAGTTACAAGTCTGTAACAAAAAAAGAGTGCTTTACCCCTGCAATTATTTAGGAAAAATTCTCACTGAATAATACAGGAATTATTTTTAACCATTCATGCTTTATCGTTATTCAATCATACACGTTTAAAAACACTTAAACTCTCTAGATATCAATATATAGCATAGATGTGTGAATAATTTATCTATATATGAAACATTATACTTGGTTTGTATGATATCAAGCAGTCAGATACAAACATTATCTTTTGTAGCCTGCTATTAATAAATTCAGAAATAATGCTGTAACAATAGGACCTGTTAATATGTGGGATGTCAGATTATGAGATTAAAGCTATCTAGCTAATACTCTATCTGAACTTATAAAGTCATTGCTTACACAGTCAACTTTAGCACAGCTGTTCAGTGTAATAGATTCTGACTGCTTAAAATCTCTAGATATTAATATTTAGTATAGGTGTGTGAATAACACCTTTGAGAATCATTATTATTATTATTATTATTATTATCATTTATTTGTAAAGTGCCGCCAAATTCCGTAGCGCTGGGTACAATGATAGGGGTATACAATGACAAAGATTTGTGCTAAAATACAAAACATAACAAAACTAAACATAGCTAGTAAAGGAGGAAGAGAGCTCACAGTCTATAGGTTAAGGGTGCAGAGACATAAGATTGGGGTAGCTTGTTACATTGGTTGTATTTGCAGCAGTGAGTCAGGCAGTTCATGTACATGTATTAGTTTGGTTCGGATGAGAGATGGAGGAGAGATGGTAAGCCTCTCTGAATAGGTTAGTTTTCAAGGAGCGTCTGAAGCTATACAAGTTTGGAGACAGTCTGATGGAGTGGAATAGAGAGTTCCAGAGGACAGGAGCAGCACGTGCAAAGTCTTGGAGGCAGGAGTGGGACGTAGATATAACAGGAGTGTAGAGACATAGGTCAGAGGTTGATCGAAGAGGATGAGATGGGGAATATTTCACAATGAGAGAGGAAATATAGTTGGGAGTAAGACTGTTGAGTGCTTTGTAAGTTAGGGTTAATACTTTAAATTGTATTCTGGAGTGTATAGGGAGCCAGTGTAGAGACTGGCAGAGTGGAGCAGCTGATGTAGATCGGCGACTTAGGTGGATGAGTCTAGCAGAAGCATTCATAATAGATTGGAGGGAGGAGAGGCGGTGTTTTGGAAGGCCATTTAGGAGTAGATTGGAATAATCAATGCGTGACAAAATGAGGGAATGAATAAGTATTTTTGTAGTTTTTTGAGTAAGGAAGGGACGAATTCTGGAAATGTTGTGTAGGTGTGAACGGCAGGATTTGGTAAGTGCTTGTATATGTGGGTTGAATGTGAATCATGTATCTAGATATGAAAAATTGTACTTGGTTTGTATAATATCAAGCAGTCAGATACAAACAATATCTTTTTTAGCCTGCTATTAATAAATTAAAAAATAATGCTGTAACAAGAGGACCTGTTAATATGTGGAATGTCAGGTTATGAGATTAAAGCTATCTAGCTAATACTCAATCTGCAATTATAAAGTCCTTGCTTGCACAGTTTACTTTAACATAGCTGTTCAATGTAATCGAATCTATCTGCTTGAACTCTCTCAATATCAATATATAACAGAGGTATGTGAATAATACCGCTGAGAGTCATGTATCTAAATATGAAACATTGTACTTGGTTTGTATAATATCAAGCAGTTAGATACAAACAATCACCTAGATTATGAGTTTTGCGTTAACAGGGGTGCGGTGCTAACGAGCAGTTTATGCTCACTGCTCACTTGCAGAAAACGCTGGTATTACGGGTTTTTACAAATCCGGCGTTAGCCGCAAAAAAGTGAGCGAAGAGCAAAATTTTGCTCCACATCTCACCTCAATACCAGCGCTGTTTACATTAGCGGTAAGCAGGTAAAACGTGCTCATGCACGATTTCCCCATAGGAATCAATGGGGGAGAGCCGGCTGAAAAAAAAACTAACACCTGCAAAAAAGCAGTGTAAAGCTCCTAACGCAGCCCCATTGATTCCTATTGGGAAATAAAATTTATGTCTACACCTAACACCCTAACATGAACCCCGAGTCTAAACACCCCTAATTTTACACTTATTAACCCCTAATCTGCTGCCCCCAACAGCGCCGACACCTGCATTATATTATTAACTCCTAATCTGCCGCTCCGAACACCGCCACCACTTACATTATACTTATGAACCCCTAATCTGCTGCTCCCAACATCGCCGACACCAGCATTTTATTTATTAACCCTAATCTGCCGCCCCCTATGTCGCCACAACCTACCTACATTTATTAACCCCTAATCTGCCGCCCCAACGTTGCCGCCACTATAATAAAGTTATTAACCCCTAAATCTAAGTCTAACCCTAACACCCCCCCTAGCTTAAATATAATTTAAATAAATCTAAATAAATTACTACAATTCCCTAAATAATAATAATACTTACCTATAAAATAAACCCTAAGCTAGCTACAATATAACTAATAGTTACATTGTAGCTAGCTTAGGTTTTATTTTTATTTTACAGGCAACTTTGTATTTATTTTAACTAGGTACAATAGTTATTAAATAGTTATTAACTATTTAATAACTACCTAGTTAAAATACAAAAAGACAAATTTACCTGTAAAATAAAACCTAACCTAAGTTACACTAACACCTAACACTACACTATAATTAAATTAATTACCTAAACTAAATACAATTAATTACAATTAAATAAAATTATCTAAAGTACGAAAAAACCCCCCACTAAATTACAGAAAATAATAAAATAATTACAAGATTTTTAAACTAATTACACCTACTCTAATCCCCCTAACAAAATAAAAAAGCCCCCCAAAATAAAAAAAGCCCTACCCTACACTAAATTACAAATAGCCCTTAAAAGGGCCTTTTGCGGAGCATTGCCCCAAAGTAATCAGCTCTTTTAAACCCCCAACATTAAAACCCACCACCCACACAACCAACCCTACTCTAAAACCCACCAATCCCCCCTTAAAAAAACCTAACACTTACCCCTTGAAGATCACCCTACCTTGAGAAATCTTCACCCAACCGGGCAGAAGTTCTCAACGAATTCGGCAGAAGTGGTCCTCCAGACGGGCAGAAGTCTTCACCCAACTGGGCAGAAGTGGACCTCCAGACGGGCAGAAGTCTTCACCCAACCAGGCAGAAGTAGACCTCCAGACGGCATCTTCTATCTTCATCCATCCGGCGCGGAGCGGGTCCATCTTCAAGACATCCGACGCGGAGCATCCTCTTCAAACGACGGCCAACGACTAAATGAAGGTTCCTTTAAATGACGTCATCCAAGATGGCGTCCCTTCAATTCCAATTGGCTGATAGAATTCTATCAGCCAATTGGAATTAAGGTAGAAAAAATCCTATTGGCTGATGCAATCAGCCAATAGGATTGCACTTCAAATCTATTGGCTGATCCAATCAGCCAATAGGATTAAGCTTGCAGTCTATTGGCTGTTCCAATCAGCTGATAGAATGCAATCTCTATCCTATTGGCTGATTGTATCAGCCAATAATATTTTTTCTACCTTAATTTCGATTGGCTGATAGAATTCTATCAGCCAATCAGAATTGAAGGGACACCATCTTGGATGACGTCATTTAAAGGAACCTTCATTCAGTCATCGGCCATTGTTTGAAGAGGATGCTCCGCATCGGATGTCTTGAAGATGGACCTGCTCAGCGCTGGATGCATGAAGATAGAAGATGCCGTTTGGATGAAGACTTCTGCCCGTCTGGAGGTCAACTTCTGCCTGGTTGGGTGAAGACTTCTGCCCATCTGGAGGTCCACTTTTGCCCAATTGGGTGAAGACTTCTGCCCATCTGGAGGTCCACTTCTGCCCAGTTGGGTGAAGACGTCTCACGGTAGGGTGATCTTCAAGGGGTTAGTGTTAGGTTTTTTAAGGGGGGATTGGTTGGGTTTTAGAGTAGGGTTGGTTGTGTGGGTGGTGGGTTTTAATGTTGGGGGGGTATTTGTACTTTTTTTACAGTTAAAAGAGCTGATTACTTTGGGGCAATGCCCCGCAAAAGGCCCTTTTAAGGGCTATTTGTAATTTAGTGTCGGGTAGTTTTTTTTTTATTTTGGGGGGCTTTTTTATTTTGTTAGGGGGATTAGAGTATTTGCAATTAGTTTAAAAATCTTGTAATTATTTTATTATTTTCTGTAATTTAGTGTTTTTTTTTGTACTTTAGATAATTTTATTTAATTGTAATCAATTGTATTTAACTTATTTAATTTATTTAATTATAGTGTAGTGTTAGTTGTAATTGTAACTTAGGTTAGGTTTAATTTTACAGGTAAACTTGTCTTTATTTTAACTAGGTAGTTATTAAATAATTAATAACTTTTTTAATAACTATTCTACCTAGTTAAAATAAATACAAAGTTGCCTGTAAAATAAAAATAAACCCTAAGATAGATACAATGTAATTATTAGTTATATTGTAGCTATCTTAGGGTTTATTTTATAGGTAAGTATTTAGTTTTAAATAGGAATTATTTAGTGAATTGTAGTAATTTTATTTAGATTTATGGCTGTACCTCACTGACGAGGCCCAAAATAGGCCGAAACGTACGCCTGGGGTTTTGCTGTTTCTCTTGTTCAGAGAGGGATTGCCTGGTATTTCGTGGCTGGACTGTACTGTGAAGTCAGGATCAGACTGATATGCTACAGGAAAGTTCTTCTATGTGAAAGGCACATATTGAGCAAAAAGAGGCTGCTTCTAGGGTGGTAACTAGCCATAGATCAAGCTATTATGCTATTGTTCGTTCCCAGGTTGAGCGCTTCTCTCTTTTTATTTATGCAAATTATGACACTTAGGGAAGTCTCCCTAAGTGTGATGCGGGAATCCAGACGTGGACCCGTTGCTCAGCGTGCGTAGATGGTTATGGCTGCACCTCACTGACGAGGCCCACAATAGGAAGAAACGTACGTCTGGGGTTTTGCTGTTTCTCTTGTTCAGAGAGGGATTGCCTGGTATTTCCGGGCTGGACTGTACTGTGAAGTCAGGATCAGACTGGTATGCTACAGGAAAGTTCTTCTATGTGAAAGGCACATATTGAGCAAAAAGAGGCTGCTTCTAGGGTGGAAACTAGCCATAGAACAAGCTATTATGCTATTGTTCGTTCCCAGGTTGAGCACTTCTCTCTTTTTATTTATGCAAATTAGGACACTTAGGTAAGTCTCCCTAAGTGTGATGTGGGAATCCAGACGTGGACCCGTTGCTCAGTGTGCCTAGAGGGTTATGGCTGCACCTCACTGACGATTCCCACAATAGGCCGAAACGTACGTCTGGGGTTTTGCTGTTTCTCTTGTTCAGAGAGGGATTGCCTGGTATTTCGGGGCTGGAGTGTACTGTGAAGTCAGGATCAGACTGATATGCTACAGGAAAGTTCTTCTATGTGAAAGGCACATATTGAGCAAAAAGAGGCTGCTTCTAGGGTGGTAACTAGCCATAGAACAAGCTATTATGCTATTGTTCGTTCCCAGGTTGAGCGCTTCTCTCTTTTTATTTATGCAAATTATGACACTTAGGGAAGTCTCCCTAAGTGTGATGCGGGAATCCAGACGTGGACCCGTTGCTCAGTGTACCTAGAGGGTTATGGCTGCACCTCACTGATGAGGCCCACAATAGGCTGAAACGTACGTCTGGGGTTTTGCTGTTTCTTTTGTGCAGAGAGGGATTGCCTGGTATGTCGGGGCTGGACTGTACTGTGAAGTCAGGATCAGACTTGTATGCTACAGGAAAGTTCTTCTATGTGAAAGGCACATATTGAGCAAAAAGAGGCTGCTTCTAGGGTGGTAACTAGCCATAGAACAAGCTATTATGCTATTGTTCATTCCCAGGTTGAGCGCTTCTCTCTTTTTATTTATGCAAATGATGACACTTAGGGAAGTCTCCCTAAGTGTGATGCGGGAATCCAGACGTGGACCCGTTGCTCAGTGTGCCTAGAGGGTTATGGCTGCACCTCACTGACAAGGCCCACAATAGGCCGAAACGTACGTCTGGGGTTTTGCTGTTTCTCTTGTTCAGAGAGGGATTGCCTGGTATTTCGGGGCTGGACTGTACTGTGAAGTCGGGATCAGACTGATATGCTACAGGAAAGTTCTTCTATGTGAAAGGCACATATTGAGCAAAAAGAGGCTGCTTCTAGGGTGGTAACTAGCCATAGAACAAGCTATTATGCTATTGTTCGTTCCCAGGTTGAGCGCTTCTCTCTTTTTATTTATGCAAATTATGACACTTAGGGAAGTCTCCCTAAGTGTGAAGTGGGAATCCAGACGTGGACCCATTGCTCAGTGTGCCTAGAGGTTTATGGCTGCACCTCACTGACGATTCCCACAATAGGCCGAAACGTACGTCTGGGGTTTTGCTGTTTCTCTTGTGCAGAGAGTGATTGCCTGGTATTTCGGGGCTGGACTGTACTGTGAAGTCAGGATCAGACTGATATGCTACAGGAAAGTTCTTCTATGTGAAAGGCACATATTGAGCAAAAAGAGGCTGCTTCTAGGGTGGTAACTAGCCATAGAACAAGCTATTATGCTATTGTTCGTTCCCAGGTTGAGCGCTTCTCTCTTTTTATTTATGCAAATTATGACACTTAGGGAAGTCTCCCTAAGTGTGATGCGGGAATCCAGACGTGGACCCGTTGCTCAGTGTACCTAGAGTTTTATGGATGCACCTCACTGACAAGGCCCACAATAGGCCGAAACGTAGTCTGGGTTTTTGCTGTTTCTCTTGTTCAGAGAGGGATTGCCTGGTATTTCCGGGCTGGACTGTACTGTGAAGTCAGGATCAGACTGGTATGCTACAGGAAAGTTCTTCTATGTGAAAGGCACATATTGAGCAAAAAGAGGCTGCTTCTAGGGTGGTAACTAGCCATAGAACAAGCTATTATGCTATTGTTCGTTCCCAGGTTGAGCGCTTCTCTCTTTTTATTTATGCAAATTATGACACTTAGGGAAGTCTCCCTAAGTGTGATGCGGGAATCCAGACGTGGACCCGTTGCTCAGTGTGCCTAGAGGGTTATGGCTGCACCTCACTGACGATTCCCACAATAGGCCGAAACGTACGTCTGGGGTTTTGCTGTTTCTCTTGTTCAGAGAGGGATTGCCTGGTATTTCGGGGCTGGAGTGTACTGTGAAGTCAGGATCAGACTGATATGCTACAGGAAAGTTCTTCTATGTGAAAGGCACATATTGAGCAAAAAGAGGCTGCTTCTAGGGTGGTAACTAGCCATAGAACAAGCTATTATGCTATTGTTCGTTCCCAGGTTGAGCGCTTCTCTCTTTTTATTTATGCAAATTATGACACTTAGGGAAGTCTCCCTAAGTGTGATGCGGGAATCCAGACGTGGACCCGTTGCTCAGTGTGCCTAGAGGGTTATGGCTGCACCTCACTGACAAGGCCCACAATAGGCCGAAACGTACGTCTGGGGTTTTGCTGTTTCTCTTGTTCAGAGAGGGATTGCCTGGTATTTCGGGGCTGGACTGTACTGTGAAGTCAGGATCAGACTGATATGCTACAGGAAAGTTCTTCTATGTGAAAGGCACATATTGAGCAAAAAGAGGCTGCTTCTAGGGTGGTAACTAGCCATAGAACAAGCTATTATGCTATTGTTCGTTCCCAGGTTGAGCGCTTCTCTCTTTTTATTTATGCAAATTATGACACTTAGGGAAGTCTCCCTAAGTGTGATGCGGGAATCCAGACGTGGACCCGTTGCTCAGTGTGCCTAGAGGGTTATGGCTGCACCTCACTGACTATTCCCACAATAGGCCGAAACGTACGTCTGGGGTTTTGCTGTTTCTCTTGTTCAGAGAGGGATTGCCTGGTATTTCGGGGCTGGAGTGTACTGTGAAGTCAGGATCAGACTGATATGCTACAGGAAAGTTCTTCTATGTGAAAGGCACATATTGAGCAAAAAGAGGCTGCTTCTAGGGTGGTAACTAGCCATAGAACAAGCTATTATGCTATTGTTCGTTCCCAGGTTGAGCGCTTCTCTCTTTTTATTTATGCAAATTATGAAACTTAGGGAAGTCTCCCTAAGTGTGATGCGGGAATCCAGACGTGGACCCGTTGCTCAGTGTACCTAGAGGGTTATGGCTGCACCTCACTGATGAGGCCCACAATAGGCTGAAACGTACGTCTGGGGTTTTGCTGTTTCTTTTGTGCAGAGAGGGATTGCCTGGTATGTCGGGGCTGGACTGTACTGTGAAGTCAGGATCAGACTTGTATGCTACAGGAAAGTTCTTCTATGTGAAAGGCACATATTGAGCAAAAAGAGGCTGCTTCTAGGGTGGTAACTAGCCATAGAACAAGCTATTATGCTATTGTTCATTCCCAGGTTGAGCGCTTCTCTCTTTTTATTTATGCAAATGATGACACTTAGGGAAGTCTCCCTAAGTGTGATGCGGGAATCCAGACGTGGACCCGTTGCTCAGTGTGCCTAGAGGGTTATGGCTGCACCTCACTGACAAGGCCCACAATAGGCCAAAACGTACGTCTGGGGTTTTGCTGTTTCTCTTGTTCAGAGAGGGATTGCCTGGTATTTCGGGGCTGGAGTGTACTGTGAAGTCAGGATCAGACTGATATGCTACAGGAAAGTTCTTCTATGTGAAAGGCACATATTGAGCAAAAAGAGGCTGCTTCTAGGGTGGTAACTAGCCATAGAACAAGCTATTATGCTATTGTTCGTTCCCAGGTTGAGCGCTTCTCTCTTTTTATTTATGCAAATTATGACACTTAGGGAAGTCTCCCTAAGTGTGATGCGGGAATCCAGACGTGGACCCATTGCTCAGTGTGCCTAGAGGGTTATGGCTGCACCTCACTGACGATTCCCACAATAGGCCGAAACGTACGTCTGGGGTTTTGCTGTTTCTCTTGTGCAGAGAGTGATTGCCTGGTATTTCGGGGCTGGACTGTACTGTGAAGTCAGGATCAGACTGATATGCTACAGGAAAGTTCTTCTATGTGAAAGGCACATATTGAGCAAAAAGAGGCTGCTTCTAGGGTGGTAACTAGCCATAGAACAAGCTATTATGCTATTGTTCATTCCCAGGTTGAGCGCTTCTCTCTTTTTATTTATGCAAATTATGACACTTAGGGAAGTCTCCCTAAGTGTGATGCGGGAATCCAGACGTGGACCCATTGCTCAGTGTACCTAGAGTTTTATGGATGCACCTCACTGACAAGGCCCACAATAGGCCGAAACGTAGTCTGGGGTTTTGCTGTTTCTCTTGTTCAGAGAGGGATTGCCTGGTATTTCTGGACTGTACTGTGAAGTCAGGATCAGACTGGTATGCTACAGGAAAGTTCTTCTATGTGAAAGGCACATATTGAGCAAAAAGAGGCTGCTTCTAGGGTGGTAACTAGCCATAGAACAAGCTATTATGCTATTGTTCGTTCCCAGGTTGAGCGCTTCTCTCTTTTTATTTATGCAAATTATGACACTTAGGTAAGTCTCCCTAAGTGTGATGCGGGAATCCAGACGTGGACCCGTTGCTCAGTGTGCCTAGAGGGTTATGGCTGCACCTCACTGACGATTCCCACAATAGGCCGAAACGTACGTCTGGGGTTTTGCTGTTTCTCTTGTTCAGAGAGGGATTGCCTGGTATTTCGGGGCTGGAGTGTACTGTGAAGTCAGGATCAGACTGATATGCTACAGGAAAGTTCTTCTATGTGAAAGGCACATATTGAGCAAAAAGAGGCTGCTTCTAGGGTGGTAACTAGCCATAGAACAAGCTATTATGCTATTGTTCGTTCCCAGGTTGAGCGCTTCTCTCTTTTTATTTATGCAAATTATGACACTTAGGTAAGTCTCCGTAAGTGTGATGCGGGAATCCAGACGTGGACCCGTTGCTCAGTGTGCCTAGAGGGTTATGGCTGCACCTCACTGACAAGGCCCACAATAGGCCGAAACGTACGTCTGGGGTTTTGCTGTTTCTCTTGTTCAGAGAGGGATTGCCTGGTATTTCGGGGCTGGACTGTACTGTGAAGTCAGGATCAGACTGATATGCTACAGGAAAGTTCTTCTATGTGAAAGGCACATATTGAGCAAAAAGAGGCTGCTTCTAGGGTGGTAACTAGCCATAGAACAAGCTATTATGTTATTGTTCGTTCCCAGGTTGAGCGCTTCTTTCTTTTTATTTATGCAAATTATGACACTTAGGGAAGTCTCCCTAAGTGTGATGCGGGAATCCAGACGTGGACCCGTTGCTCAGTGTGCCTAGAGGGTTATGGCTGCACCTCACTGACAAGGCCCACAATAGGCCGAAACGTACGTCTGGGGTTTTGCTGTTTCTCTTGTTCAGAGAGGGATTGCCTGGTATTTCGGGGCTGGACTGTACTGTGAAGTCAGGATCAGACTGATATGCTACAGGAAAGTTCTTCTATGTGAAAGGCACATATTGAGCAAAAAGAGGCTGCTTCTAGGGTGGTAACTAGCCATAGAACAAGCTATTATGCTATTGTTCGTTCCCAGGTTGAGCGCTTCTCTCTTTTTATTTATGCAAATTATGACACTTAGGGAAGTCTCCCTAAGTGTGATGCGGGAATCCAGACGTGGACCCGTTGCTCAGTGTACCTAGAGTTTTATGGATGCACCTCACTGACGAGGCCCACAATAGGCCGAAACGTAGTCTGGGGTTTTGCTGTTTCTCTTGTTCAGAGAGGGATTGCCTGGTATTTCCGGGCTAGACTGTACTGTGAAGTCAGGATCAGACTGGTATGCTACAGGAAAGTTCTTCTATGTGAAAGGCACATATTGAGCAAAAAGAGGCTGCTTCTAGGGTGGTAACTAGCCATAGAACAAGCTATTATGCTATTGTTCGTTCCCAGGTTGAGCGCTTCTCTCTTTTTATTTATGCAAATTATGACACTTAGGTAAGTCTCCGTAAGTGTGATGCGGGAATCCAGACGTGGACCCGTTGCTCAGTGTGCCTACAGGGTTATGGCTGCACCTCACTGACGAGGCCCACAACAGGCCGAAACGTACGTCTGGGGTTTTGCTGTTTCTCTTGTTCAGAGAGGGATTGCCTGGTATTTCGGGGCTGGACTGTACTGTGAAGTCAGGATCAGACTGATATGCTACAGGAAAGTCCTTCTATGTGAAAGGCACATATTGAGCAAAAAGAGGCTGCTTCTAGGGTGGTAACTAGCCATAGAACAAGCTATTATGCTATTGTTCGTTCCCAGGTTGAGCGCTTCTCTCTTTTTATTTATGCAAATTATGACACTTAGGGAAGTCTCCCTAAGTGTGATGCGGGAATCCAGACGTGGACCTGTTGCTCAGTGTGCCTAGAGGGTTATGGCTGCACCTCACTGACGAGGCCCACAATAGGCCGAAATGATCAGCTGAGGTTGCTTCTCGGGCATTTGGCTTGGATCAAGTGCAGTTTTCTTTGCTTGGTCTTGGTCTTGGTTTGCTGCCTGGAAACCTGCTCCTTCGGCCTGGGGTCCTTTCCCTTTGGGGTTTGGGCTCCTGCTGCTATTGGGGGGGTGGCTACTCCTTAGGCGTAGAGCAACTGGGTAGTAGGGCCATCCCCTTGGCCTTGTGGCATCGTCTCTGGACTTCAGCCACATGCTGCTTTTGGGGGGGCGCTCTGAAATCCAGCCTAAAGAGGCAATAGGGCAAATATGGCTACCAATGTGCCAAATGTTCCCCATACACTTCGGGTGTTGATTTCTGAGGACTTTCGAGAGAAGATTGGTTTGGCTCATGTCCAGCAGGTGGTTTTGGAGGGTGTTTTGAAGATGCCAAGAGCAAGTTTGCATTGTGTTCAGTCATTCCCTTCAAGAGGGATATTTGATGTGGCTTTCACCGATGAGCATTATTTACAGACCTGCTATCAACAGACTATTGATATGGCTGCTGCTGCTCCAGAGTTGGTTGGCATGAAATTTGTTGCCTGTGTGCAGAGGGAGAGAAGAATCCCGGTAACAGTACATATGTACAACCCTTGGGTCACTGATGTGGAAATTCGTCTGTTTCTTTGTCGCTACTTTGATGATGTTCAAGGAGGTAGCAAGCTGAAGAATCAGTTTGGGACTTTCAATGGAAAGCGCAGGTTCTGGGTACGGTTTGTGCCAGATGAATTGGGTATTGGTGGAAAGAAACACCCTCCACAGACTTTCGCCATTGGTGGAAATAGAGGTTTCCTATACTATGATGACATGCCTCTTTTTTGACGTAGTTGCAACCTGTTTGGTCACATTGCTGAAAATTGCCCAGGTGCCAGATGTCGAAATTGCGGTGAGGAGGATCATCTTGTTGCCCACTGTAGTAAACGCCGGACCTGTGACCTGTGTGGTTCTTCAAGTCATCTGTGCAGGATGTGTCCTTTGAAGATGTTTCAGGGGCTTGATAGAGTGAAGCCTTCCTATGCTGATGTTGCAAAAAAAACATCTTCAGTTGCAGCTGAGCCATCTGTGAATGAGGAGGAGGTCTCTGATGAGGCATTGAACTCTATATTACCTCTTTTGTGCAAGAAATCTGCATTTGGGGTCCCTGTAGGAGAGGTGTCTGATGCTCCTGTGGTGGTTCCTGTGGCTGAGAAGGTGGAGGAAGCCCAATCTCATCTTCAGGAAGTGGATCTTGCTACATCTAATGTGATAGCTGCTTCAGATGTTCTTGAAGCCCTGTTGCCCAATTCTGTGGATGATACTGTTGCTGTTCCTGTGACAGAGAATTTTTCCTTCACTGAGTCATCTTGTGATGCTGCTCCTGATGCTGTTCTTGGTGAAGGGGAGAACATTGATTGGTCTGCTGTTGTGTCCTCTAGTTCTGAGGAGGATATGGACACTGAAGGGAAAAAATCTGCCTTCAAGCGAAAAATAGATGCAGATTCTGATGGATGGATGGGAGAGTCCTGATTTGAATCTTCCAGTAGTTAAGGGTGCAGATCCAGATACTACAAGTGATGCTGACTCTTTAATTTCAGAGTTTCCTTCTGTCTCTACTAAAGACGTTCCTTCTGACTCAAGCCAGTGTATAGGTGACTTTTCTGATGCCTCTTCTGTTGGTTATCTAGATAAAAGAGATGTGAACCAACTTGCTGAAGTTACTGGTTATGAGGCTGACAAGGGGGAGCCTAGGAGGTCGGAACGTCACAGAGGCAGATTTAAAGGATCTCATTGGAGTCCTAAGAAAAATAAAGGAAAGAAGAAGTCCTGATGTTATTTCTTTTTTTGTTTTTCTTTAATTTATTTTTGTGATGTCTCTGACCATTTATTCCCTTAATGTCAGGTGTATGACAACTATAGCAAGGAGAGCTGCAATTTTTAAATTATTATCTGTATGTTCTGCTAATATTTTTTGTTTGCAGGAATGTGGTCTCTCTGAACATCCTAAATGTGCTGACTGGGAATATGGTCCTAAAGTATGGTCTTGTTCTTCTGATAGGAATGGGGGGGTGGGAGTTTCGTTTAAGGGGTTTAGTTTTTCTATCCTTAATGTAGTTCATATTGTCCCAGGTCGGGTACTTTTGGTTAGTTTTAGTTTTTGTGGGACTGTTTTTCGTTTGTTTAATGTATATGCTTCTCCAAAAAGGGTAGAACGTTTGCTTAATTTTGAAACTTTAAAGTTTTTTCTGCCAGGCCGAGAGCCAACTTTTTTGGTTGGGGATTTTAATTGTATTATTAAGAATGGGGACAGAGAGGGTGGGAGTGATTATAGGGTGGATAGCTCAGGGAAGTTTTTACTTGATTTGGTTAAATCTTTCGGTTTGAAGGATGCCTTCGGGTCTGTTTCTTTTTCAGGGGAGGGTTTTACTTTCTTTAGTGATAGTGGTGGGATAAAATCTCGAATTGATTTTTCTTTTTTATCTAAATTTTTATGTGTTGATGATTTTTCTTTAAAGCGGATGCCCTTTACGGATCATGCCCTTTTAATGTGTAAGGTGAATTGTGATTTGAAGATCAAGTATGGTAAGGGTGTTTGGAAACTGAATGTGGATTTGTTAGAAGATGAGAAGTTTAAGCGTCAGTTTGTTTGGATGTATGAAAGGTGGCGTGAAAGAAAACGTGATTTTAGTAATGTGCTTATGTGGTGGGAATGGTTGAAGGTGGAAATAAAGAGGTTTTTTTATTAAGAAAGGCTGTGAGAAAGCTAGAATGGAAAGGGAGTTGTATGATAAATGGTATCTGAGGTTGTTGTATTTGTATGAATTGAGAAATTGTGGTATTGATGTGCATGAGGAAATTGCTGAAGCAAGAAAGATAATTAAAAAGTGTATGTATGAAAAAGGAAAGAAAATTGTTTTTATGGCAAGATTGGAGAAAATGGAAAAGGATGAGTCTTGTAGTAAATATTTTTTTAAGAAAGCTTTTGAAGGAAAGACTGGTTTTGTTAGTGTTTTTGATAAGGTTGAGTGTGAAGTTAATGGTACGGATGGTGTTTTGCGTGAAGTTCATGAGTTTTACAGTGAGCTGTATAAAGAAAAAACAAGAGATGTTTTATTGGAAAATGAGTTGTTGGAAAACATTGAGGTTAAGTTGGAAAAATATGATAATGATTTGTTAGAAAGGGATCTAAGTTTGGATGAGATTGCAGAGGTTGTTAGGAGTTTTAAGAATGGGAAGGTACCTGGTTGTGATGGTTTGCCTGTTGAATTTTATACTTGTTTTTGGAATTTGATTGGGGTGGATATGTTGGATGTTTGTAAGTTTGTTTTTAGAATGAATGTTTTGCCTGTTTCAATGAGGAAAGGTTTGATTGTTTTGTTATTTAAAAAGGGTGATAAGAGAGATTTGAGGAATTGGAGGCCGATTACGTTGTTGAATGTTGACTATAAGGTTATTGCAAAGGTGTTGGCAAATAGAATGCGTGGAGTGATTGTTAAGGTTGTGGGTGAAGAGCAAGTGTGTGCTGTTCCTGGGCGTCAGATTTCTGAAAGTTTGTTGTTACTACGCGATGTACTGTGGTATGTGAGGGAGAGGATGAGGTCTGTTGCTGTTGCTATTGTGGATTTTGAAAAAGCGTATGATAGGGTAGTGCATGATTTTATGTTTCATGTTTTAGAACGTTTAGGTTTTTCTGGTAAGATTATTGGATGGTTTAAATGTTTGTATAGTGATATTGTGAGTCAAGTCCAGGTTAATGGTTTTTTGACTGAGGAATTTTGTGTTAAATCTGGAGTGCGTCAAGAATGTCCTTTGTCTCCTGTGTTATTTGTATGTGTCATTGAGCCATTATTACCTAGTTTGAGGAAGGATAAATTAGTTAGAGGTGTGAGTGTTCCTGGTAGTAATGGAAGGTGTTTAAAAGTGATTGGGTATATGGATGATGTGAGTGTGGTATGTGAGACTCAGGCTGGTTTGAGGAGGGTGAAAACTTTAGTTGAATGTTTTTGTATGGCAAGTGGTTTCAGAGTTAATTGGAATAAGTGTAAAGTTAAAGTTTTTGGTAATGATAGGGAGATTGATTCCTGTGGATGGCCTGTGACTGAAGGTGCAATTGAGGTGTTGGGTGTGAAATTTGATGTGGATTTGAAAGGCTTGGAAAGTTGGGAGAATGTTTTTGATAAAGTGAGTAGAAAACTACAGTTTTGGTCTTTAAGGACTTTATCTTTGGAAGGAAAAATGTTAGTTATTAAATCGGTTTTGATCCCTATTATGTTATATTTGGCGTTAGTTTTTCCGCCACCTGAGAGGATTTTTCGGAGAATTTTGAGTGTTGTTTTCTTTTTTCTGGAGTTCTGGTATGGAGCGTTTGAAAAGAGATGTTGTTGTTAAGAGTAAGAATGTTGGTGGTAAGGGTTTTCCAAATGTGGAGAGATTTTTGGCTGTGAAATATGTTAGTAGGTGTGTGGTTCTGAGTGGTAAGGATAGCATGGCTGGTTGTATGGTAAAGTATGCTTGTGGAAATGTTTTAAGACGATATGGTTTATTTGAGATTGATAGAAAGAAACCGGTATGTTTTGCTGTTCCGTGGTTTTATGTAAGGGTGGAATGTTGGATTAAAAAATATCATTTGGAGAATGTTAGTAGGGAGATGTGGTGTGCAAACAGAATGGTGTTGAAAATATTGGAGAAGAAGGAAGGTCTTGAGTTGATTGGGGGTTTGACTGAAAATGAATGTGTGTTGGTATGGAAAAATGTGTGTAATAAGTATTTGATGAATAGGCAGAAAGATATTAGTTGGATGAGTGTGCATAAGTGTTTGCCAACAAGGGATTTTCAGAGAATGCGTTGTTTAGTGGCTTCAGAAGTGTGTCCTAGAGATGGTTGTTTTCAAAGCGAGAGTGTTATTCATTTGTTTTGGAATTGTGAGTATGCTGGGGATGTTTGGAGAAGTTTGAAAAGGATGATTAAGGGTTTGACTGGAGTGCAGTTTTTTAATTTTAATATGATGATGTATGGTTTGTGTGGAAATGGTGTGGAAAAGGAGAAAGCAAGATTGATATGGTTGTTGGCATGTTGTGTGAAGGAGGTGTTGTGGGATGTGCGTAATATTTTGATTTTTAAGAAAGAGGTAGTTACTGTAGGTAATTGTGTGGGTATGATCCGTGGGAAGTTGTTTTTGTATTTTTCTTTTGATAGGAGGCGATATGGGGAATTAGATTCTGAAGGCATCTGGAAGACAAAGAAGTGGAAGGATTGGATTATTTTTTTTTTTTTTATTTTTTTTCCCCTCCAGTTTGTTTTTGTCTGTATTTGAAATATGTTTAATTTTATTTTGTGTGATTATTTAAGTTTAATTGCATTTTGATTTTTTCTGATGACAAAAATTTGGGTCAATATTTCAGTTTTGTAACAAGAGTTATTTTGTTTGCATTTGTTATTATGATTTTATTTTGTATATATGCATATATGATTATTTTTCTAATAAAAGAATTACGAAACGTACGTCTGGGGTTTTGCTGTTTCTCTTGTTCAGAGAGGGATTGCCTGGTATTTTGGGGCTGGACTGTACTGTGAAGTCAGGATCAGACTGATATGCTACAGGAAAGTTCTTCTATGTGAAAGGCACATATTGAGCAAAAAGAGGCTGCTTCTAGGGTGATAACTAGCCATAGAACAAGCTATTATGCTATTTTTCGTTCCCAGGTTGAGCGCTTCTCTCTTTTTATTTATGCAAATTATGACACTTAGGGAAGTCTCCCTAAGTGTGATGCGGGAATCCAGACATGGACCCGTTGCTCAGTGTGCCTAGAGGGTTATGGCTGCACCTCAATGACGAGGCCCACAATAGGCTGAATTGTACATCTGGGGTTTTGCTGTTTCTCTTGTTCACAGAGGGATTGCCTGGTATTTCGGGGCTGGAGTGTACTGTGAAGTCAGGATCAGACTGATATGCTACAGGAAAGTTCTTCTATCTGAAAGGCACATATTGAGCAAAAAGAGGCTGCTTCTAGGGTGGTAACTAGCCATAGAACAAGCTATTATGCTATTGTTCGTTCCCAGGTTGAGCGCTTCTTTCTTTTTAATTTATGCAAATTATGACACTTAGGGAAGTCTCCCTAAGTGTGATGCGGGAATCCAGACGTGGACCCGTTGCTCAGTGTGCCTAGAGGGTTATGGCTGCACCTCACTGACAAGGCCCACAATAGGCCGAAACGTACATCTGGGGTTTTGCTGTTTCTCTTGTTCAGAGAGGGATTGCCTGGTATTTCGGGGCTGGACTGTACTGTGAAGTCAGGATCAGACTGATATGCTACAGGAAAGTTCTTCTATGTGAAAGGCACATATTGAGCAAAAAGAGGCTGCTTCTAGGGTGGTAACTAGCCATAGAACAAGCTATTATCCTATTGTTCGTTCCCAGGTTGAGCGCTTCCTTCTTTTTATTTATGCAAATTATGACACTTAGGGAAGTCTCCCTAAGTGTGATGCGGGAATCCAGACGTGGACCTGTTGCTCAGTGTGCCTAGAGGGTTATGGCTGCACCTCACTGACGATTCCCACAATAGTCCGAAACATACGTCTGGGGTTTTGCTGTTTCTCTTGTGCAGAGAGTGATTGCCTGTTATTTCGGGGCTGGACTGTACTGTGAAGTCAGGATCAGACTGATATGCTACAGGAAAGTTCTTCTATGTGAAAGGCACATATTGAGCAAAAAGAGGCTGCTTCTAGGGTGGTAACTAGCCATAGAACAAGCTATTATGCTATTGTTCGTTTCCAGGTTGAGCGCTTCTCTCTTTTAATTTATGCAAATTATGACACTTAGGGAAGTCTCCCTAAGTGTGATGCGGGAATCCAGACGTGGACCCGTTGCTCAGTGTACCTAGAGGGTTATGGATGCACCTCACTGACGAGGCCCACAATAGGCCGAAATGTACGTCTGGGGTTTTGCTGTTTCTCTTGTTCAGAGAGGGATTGCCTGGTATTTCGGGGCTGGACTGTACTGTTAAGTCAGGATCAGACTGATATGCTACAGGAAAGTTCTTCTATGTGAAAGGCACATATTGAGCAAAAAGAGGCTGCTTCTAGGGTGGTAACTAGCCATAGAACAAGCTATTATGCTATTGTTCGTTCCCAGGTTGAGCGCTTCTCTCTTTTTATTTATGCAAATTATGACACTTAGGGAAGTCTCCCTAAGTGTGATGCGGGAATCCAGACGTGGACCCGTTGCTCAGTGTGCCTACAGGGTTATAGCTGCACCTCACTGACGAGGCCCACAATAGGCCGAAACGTACGTCTGGGGTTTTGCTGTTTGTCTTGTTCAGAGAGGGATTGCCTGGTATTTCGGGGCTGGACTGTACTGTGAAGTCAGGATCAGACTGATATGCTACAGGAAAGTTCTTCTATGTGAAAGGCACATATTGAGCAAAAAGAGGCTGCTTCTAGGGTGGTAACTAGCCATAGAACAAGCTATTATGCTATTGTTCGTTCCCAGGTTGAGCGCTTCTCTCTTTTTATTTATGCAAATTATGACACTTAGGGAAGTCTCCCTAAGTGTGATGCGGGAATCCAGACGTGGACCCGTTGCTCAGTGTACCTAGAGTTTTATGGATGCACCTCACTGACAAGGCCCACAATAGGCCGAAACGTAGTCTGGGTTTTTGCTGTTTCTCTTGTTCAGAGAGGGATTGCCTGGTATTTCCGGGCTGGACTGTACTGTGAAGTCAGGATCAGATTGATATGCTACAGGAAAGTTCTTCTATGTGAAAGGCACATATTGAGCAAAAAGAGGCTGCTTCTAGGGTGATAACTAGCCATAGAACAAGCTATTATGCTATTGTTCGTTCCCAGGTTGAGCGCTTCTCTCTTTTTATTTATGAAAATTATGACACTTAGGGAAGTCTCCCTAAGTGTGATGCGGGAATCCAGACGTGGACCCGTTGCTCAGTGTGCCTACAGGGTTATAGCTGCACCTCACTGACGAGGCCCACAATAGGCCGAAACGTACGTCTGGGGTTTTGCTGTTTGTCTTGTTCAGAGAGGGATTGCCTGGTATTTCGGGGCTGGACTGTACTGTGAAGTCAGGATCAGACTGATATGCTACAGGAAAGTTCTTCTATGTGAAAGGCACATATTGAGCAAAAAGAGGCTGCTTCTAGGGTGATAACTAGCCATAGAACAAGCTATTATGCTATTGTTCGTTCCCAGGTTGAGCGCTTCTCTCTTTTTATTTATGCAAATTATGACACTTAGGGAAGTCTCCCTAAGTGTGATGCGGGAATCCAGACGTGGACCTGTTGCTCAGTGTGCCTAGAGGGTTATGGCTGCACCTCACTGACGAGGCCCACAATAGGCCGAAATGATCAGCTGAGGTTGCTTCTCGGGCCTTTGGCTTGGATCAAGTGCAGTTTTCTTTGCTTGGTCTTGTTCTTGGTTTGCTGCCTGGAAACCTGCTCCTTCGGCCTGGGGTCCTTTCCCTTTGGGGTTTGGGCTCCTGCTGCTATTGGGGGGGTGGCTACTCCTTAGGCGTAGAGCAACTGGGTAGTAGGGCCATCCCCTTGGCCTTGTGGCATCGTCTCTGGACTTCAGCCACATGCTGCTTTTGGGGGGGCGCTCTGAAATCCAGCCTAAAGAGGCAATAGGGCAAATATGGCTACCAATGTGCCAAATGTTCCCCATACACTTCGGGTGTTGATTTCTGAGGACTTTCGAGAGAAGATTGGTTTGGCTCATGTCCAGCAGGTGGTTTTGGAGGGTGTTTTGAAGATGCCAAGAGCAAGTTTGCATTGTGTTCAGTCATTCCCTTCAAGAGGGATTTTTGATGTGGCTTTCACCGATGAGCATTATTTACAGACCTGCTATCAACAGACTATTGATATGGCTGCTGCTGCTCCAGAGTTGGTTGGCATGAAATTTGTTGCCTGTGTGCAGAGGGAGAGAAGAATGTAACAGTACATATGTACAACCCTTGGGTCACTGATGTGGAAATTCGTCTGTTTCTTTGTCGCTACTTTGATGATGTTCAAGGAGGTAGCAAGCTGAAGAATCAGTTTGGGACTTTCAATGGAAAGCGCAGGTTCTGGGTACGGTTTGTGCCAGATGAATTGGGTATTGGTGGAAAGAAACACCCTCCACAGGCTTTCGCCATTGGTGGAAATAGAGGTTTCCTATACTATGATGACATGCCTCTTTTTTGACGTAGTTGCAACCTGTTTGGTCACATTGCTGAAAATTGCCCAGGTGCCAGATGTCGAAATTGCGGTGAGGAGGATCATCTTGTTGCCCACTGTAGTAAACGCCGGACCTGTGACCTGTGTGGTTCTTCAAGTCATCTGTGCAGGATGTGTCCTTTGAAGATGTTTCAGGGGCTTGATAGAGTGAAGCCTTCCTATGCTGATGTTGCAAAAAAAACATCTTCAGTTGCAGCTGAGCCATCTGTGAATGAGGAGGAGGTCTCTGATGAGGCATTGAACTCTATATTACCTCTTTTGTGCAAGAAATCTGCATTTGGGGTCCCTGTAGGAGAGGTGTCTGATGCTCCTGTGGTGGTTCCTGTGGCTGAGAAGGTGGAGGAAGCCCAATCTCATCTTCAGGAAGTGGATCTTGCTACATCTAATGTGATAGCTGCTTCAGATGTTCTTGAAGCCCTGTTGCCCAATTCTGTGGATGATACTGTTGCTGTTCCTGTGACAGAGAATTTTTCCTTCACTGAGTCATCTTGTGATGCTGCTCCTGATGCTGTACTTGGTGAAGGGGAGAACATTGATTGGTCTGCTGTTGTGTCCTCTAGTTCTGAGGAGGATATGGACACTGAAGGGAAAAAATCTGCCTTCAAGCGAAAAATAGATGCAGATTCTGATGGATGGATGGGAGAGTCCTGATTTGAATCTTCCAGTAGTTAAGGGTGCAGATCCAGATACTACAAGTGATGCTGACTCTTTAATTTCAGAGTTTCCTTCTGTCTCTACTAAAGACGTTCCTTCTGACTCAAGCCAGTGTATAGGTGACTTTTCTGATGCCTCTTCTGTTGGTTATCTAGATAAAAGAGATGTGAACCAACTTGCTGAAGTTACTGGTTATGAGGCTGACAAGGGGGAGCCTAGGAGGTCGGAACGTCACAGAGGCAGATTTAAAGGATCTCATTGGAGTCCTAAGAAAAATAAAGGAAAGAAGAAGTCCTGATGTTATTTCTTTTTTTGTTTTTCTTTAATTTATTTTTGTGATGTCTCTGACCATTTATTCCCTTAATGTCAGGTGTATGACAACTATAGCAAGGAGAGCTGCAATTTTTAAATTATTATCTGTATGTTCTGCTAATATTTTTTGTTTGCAGGAATGTGGTCTCTCTGAACATCCTAAATGTGCTGACTGGGAATATGGTCCTAAAGTATGGTCTTGTTCTTCTGATAGGAATGGGGGGGTGGGAGTTTTGTTTAAGGGGTTTAGTTTTTCTATCCTTAATGTAGTTCATATTGTCCCAGGTCGGGTACTTTTGGTTAGTTTTAGTTTTTGTGGGACTGTTTTTCGTTTATTTAATGTATATGCTTCTCCAAAAAGGGTAGAACGTTTGCTTAATTTTGAAACTTTAAAGTTTTTTCTGCCAGGCCGAGAGCCAACTTTTTTGGTTGGGGATTTTAATTGTATTATTAAGAATGGGGACAGAGAGGGTGGGAGTGATTATAGGGTGGATAGCTCAGGGAAGTTTTTACTTGATTTGGTTAAATCTTTCGGTTTGAAGGATGCCTTCGGGTCTGTTTCTTTTTCAGGGGAGGGTTTTACTTTCTTTAGTGATAGTGGTGGGATAAAATCTCGAATTGATTTTTCTTTTTTATCTAAATTTTTATGTGTTGATGATTTTTCTTTTAAGCGGATGCCCTTTACGGATCATGCCCTTTTAATGTGTAAGGTGAATTGTGATTTGAAGATCAAGTATGGTAAGGGTGTTTGGAAACTGAATGTGGATTTGTTAGAAGATGAGAAGTTTAAGCGTCAGTTTGTTTGGATGTATGAAAGGTGGCGTGAAAGAAAATGTGATTTTAGTAATGTGCTTATGTGGTGGGAATGGTTGAAGGTGGAAATAAAGAGGTTTTTTATTAAGAAAGGCTGTGAGAAAGCTAGAATGGAAAGGGAGTTGTATGATAAATGGTATCTGAGGTTGTTGTATTTGTATGAATTGAGAAATTGTGGTATTGATGTGCATGAGGAAATTGCTGAAGCAAGAAAGATAATTAAAAAGTGTATGTATGAAAAAGGAAAGAAAATTGTTTTTATGGCAAGATTGGAGAAAATGGAAAAGGATGAGTCTTGTAGTAAATATTTTTTTAAGAAAGCTTTTGAAGGAAAGACTGGTTTTGTTAGTGTTTTTGATAAGGTTGAGTGTGAAGTTAATGGTACGGATGGTGTTTTGCGTGAAGTTCATGAGTTTTACAGTGAGCTGTATAAAGAAAAAACAAGAGATGTTTTATTGGAAAATGAGTTGTTGGAAAACATTGAGGTTAAGTTGGAAAAATATGATAATGATTTGTTAGAAAGGGATCTAAGTTTGGATGAGATTGCAGAGGTTGTTAGGAGTTTTAAGAATGGGAAGGTACCTGGTTGTGATGGTTTGCCTGTTGAATTTTATACTTGTTTTTGGAATTTGATTGGGGTGGATATGTTGGATGTTTGTAAGTTTGTTTTTAGAATGAATGTTTTGCCTGTTTCAATGAGGAAAGGTTTGATTGTTTTGTTATTTAAAAAGGGTGATAAGAGAGATTTGAGGAATTGGAGGCCGATTACGTTGTTGAATGTTGACTATAAGGTTATTGCAAAGGTGTTGGCAAATAGAATGCGTGGAGTGATTGTTAAGGTTGTGGGTGAAGAGCAAGTGTGTGCTGTTCCTGGGCGTCAGATTTCTGAAAGTTTGTTGTTACTACGTGATGTACTGTGGTATGTGAGGGAGAGGATGAGGTCTGTTGCTGTTGCTATTGTGGATTTTGAAAAAGCGTATGATAGGGTAGTGCATGATTTTATGTTTCATGTTTTAGAACGTTTAGGTTTTTCTGGTAAGATTATTGGATGGTTTAAATGTTTGTATAGTGATATTGTGAGTCAAGTCCAGGTTAATGGTTTTTTGACTGAGGAATTTTGTGTTAAATCTGGAGTGCGTCAAGGATGTCCTTTGTCTCCTGTGTTATTTGTATGTGTCATTGAGCCATTATTAACTAGTTTGAGGAAGGATAAATTAGTTAGAGGTGTGAGTGTTCCTGGTAGTAATGGAAGGTGTTTAAAAGTGATTGGGTATATGGATGATGTGAGTGTGGTATGTGAGACTCAGGCTGGTTTGAGGAGGGTGAAAACTTTAGTTGAATGTTTTTGTATGGCAAGTAGTTTCAGAGTTAATTGGAATAAGTGTAAAGTTAAAGTTTTTGGTAATGATAGGGAGATTGATTCCTGTGGATGGCCTGTGACTGAAGGTGCAATTGAGGTGTTGGGTGTGAAATTTGATGTGGATTTGAAAGGCTTGGAAAGTTGGGAGAATGTTTTTGATAAAGTGAGTAGAAAACTACAGTTTTGGTCTTTAAGGACTTTATCTTTGGAAGGAAAAATGTTAGTTATTAAATCGGTTTTGATCCCTATTATGTTATATTTGGCGTTAGTTTTTCCGCCACCTGAGAGGATTTTTCGGAGAATTTTGAGTGTTGTTTTCTTTTTTCTGGAGTTCTGGTATGGAGCGTTTGAAAAGAGATGTTGTTGTTAAGAGTAAGAATGTTGGTGGTAAGGGTTTTCCAAATGTGGAGAGATTTTTGGCTGTGAAATATGTTAGTAGGTGTGTGGTTCTGAGTGGTAAGGATAGCATGGCTGGTTGTATGGTAAAGTATGCTTGTGGAAATGTTTTAAGACGATATGGTTTATTTGAGATTGATAGAAAGAAACCGGTATGTTTTGCTGTTCCGTGGTTTTATGTAAGGGTGGAATGTTGGATTAAAAAATATCATTTGGAGAATGTTAGTAGGGAGATGTGGTGTGCAAACAGAATGGTGTTGAAAATATTGGAGAAGAAGGAAGGTCTTGAGTTGATTGGGGGTTTGACTGAAAATGAATGTGTGTTGGTATTGAAAAATGTGTGTAATAAGTATTTGATGAATAGGCAGAAAGATATTAGTTGGATGAGTGTGCATAAGTGTTTGCCAACAAGGGATTTTCAGAGAATGCGTTGTTTAGTGGCTTCAGAAGTGTGTCCTAGAGATGGTTGTTTTCAAAGCGAGAGTGTTATTCATTTGTTTTGGAATTGTGAGTATGCTAGGGATGTTTGGAGAAGTTTGAAAAGGATGATTAAGGGTTTGACTGGAGTGCAGTTTTTTAATTTTAATATGATGATGTATGGTTTGTGTGGAAATGGTGTGGAAAAGGAGAAAGCAAGATTGATATGGTTGTTGGCATGTTGTGTGAAGGAGGTGTTGTGGGATGTGCGTAATGTTTTGATTTTTAAGAAAGAGGTAGTTACTGTAGGTAATTGTGTGGGTATGATCCGTGGGAAGTTGTTTTTGTATTTTTCTTTTGATAGGAGGCGATATGGGGAATTAGATTCTGAAGGCATCTGGAAGACAAAGAAGTGGAAGGATTGGATTATTTAGTTTTTTTTTTTTTCCCTCCAGTTTGTTTTTGTCTGTATTTGAAATATGTTTAATTTTATTTTGTGTGATTATTTAAGTTTAATTGCATTTTGATTTTTTTCTGAAGACAAAAATTTGGGTCAATATTTCAGTTTTGTAACAAGAGTTATTTTGTTTGCATTTGTTATTATGATTTTATTTTGTATATATGCATATATGATTATTTTTCTAATAAATGAATTACGAAACGTACGTCTGGGGTTTTGCTGTTTCTCTTGTTCAGAGAGGGATTGCCTGGTATTTCGGGGCTGGACTGTACTGTGAAGTCAAGATCAGACTGATATGCTACAGGAAAGTTCTTCTATGTGAAAGGCACATATTGAGCAAAAAGAGGCTGCTTCTAGGGTGATAACTAGCCATAGAACAAGCTATTATGCTATTTTTCGTTCCCAGGTTGAGCGCTTCTCTCTTTTTATTTATGCAAATTATGACACTTAGGGAAGTCTCCCTAAGTGTGATGCGGGAATCCAGACATGGACCCGTTGCTCAGTGTGCCTAGAGGGTTATGGCTGCACCTCACTGACGAGGCCCACAATAGGCCGAAATGTACGTCTGGGGTTTTGCTGTTTCTCTTGTTCAGAGAGGGATTGCCTGGTATTTCGGGGCTGGACTGTACTGTTAAGTCAGGATCAGACTGATATGCTACAGGAAAGTTCTTCTATGTGAAAGGCACATATTGAGCAAAAAGAGGCTGCTTCTAGGGTGGTAACTAGCCATAGAACAAGCTATTATGCTATTGTTCGTTCCCAGGTTGAGCGCTTCTCTCTTTTTATTTATGTAAATTATATTTAAGTAAGGGGGTGTTAGGGTTAGGGTTAGACTTAGGTAGTTAATAACTTTATTATATTGGGGGCGGCAGATTAGGGGTTAATAAATGTAGGTAGGTGGCGGCGATGTTAGGGATGGCAGATTAGGGGTTAATAATATTTAACTAGTGTTTGTGATGCAGGAGTGCAGCGGTTTAGGGGGTTAATATATTTATTATAGTGGCTGCGATGTCCGGAGCGACAGATTAGGGGTTAAAATATTTATTTTATTGTTTGCAATGTGGGGGGGGGGGGCTCGGTTTAGGGGTTAATAGGTAGTTTATGGGTGTTAGTGTACTTTTTAGCACTTTAGTTAAGAGTTTTATGCTATGGCGTTGTAGTGTAAAACTCTTAACTGCTGACTTTAAAATGCGGTATCAGTCTTGACAGGAGAGGCTGTACCGCTCACTTTTGGTAATGACTCATAATACCGGCGCTTTGCAAGTCCCATTTAAAATATAGGATACGCAATTGACGTAAGTGGATTTGCTGTATTTCTGAGTCTTACCAAAAAAGTGAGTGGTACACCTGTACCTTTAAGACTCGTAATACCAGCGGGCGTTAAAAAGCAGTGTTGGGACCTCTCAACGCTGCTTTTTAACCCTAACGCAAGACTCGTAATCTAGCCGAATATTTTTTGCAGCCGGCTATTAATAAATTCAGAGAAAATGCTTTAACAAGAGGACCTGTTAATATGTTGGATGTCAGATTGCGAGATTAAAGCTAATAAGCTAATACTCTATCTGTAATTATAAAGTCCTTGCTTTCACAGTTAAAGGAATAGTCAACACTCTAGATTTGCATAATCAGCAAATGCAAGATAACAAGACAATGCAATAGCACTTAGTCTGAACTTCAAATGAGTAGTAGATTTTTTTTTCTGACAATTTTAAAAGTTATGTCTTTTTCCACTCCCCCTGTACCATGTGACAGCCATCAGCCAATCACAAATGCATACACGTACCATGTGACAGCAATCAGCCATTCACAAATGCATACACACTTATTCTTGCACATGCTCAGTAGGAGCTGGTGACTCAATATTTTAAAATAATAAAAGACTGCACATTTTGTTAATGGAAGTTAATTGGAAAGTTGTTTAAAATTGCATGCTCTATCTGAATAATTAAATTTTAATTTTATTGAATGTCCCTTTAACTTTAGCACAGCTATTCAATGTAATACATTCTGTCTGCTTAAGCCCCTTCTATAGCGGGGGATAGATTAACGTTTAACTGACTTGTTTCATTAACATAGCACAATATCTGATCTCAGAATATAACACACATTTACAAGCTATTGGCAATCAACAGATATCATAGAGAGTAAGCGTTTAAAAAAAGGAGAGTATGAACTCTCTAAAGCCAGACCCCTGACATGTGTTTCGTTCACGCTTCCTCAGAGGGGCTACCACCAAATCTGCAGCAACTGCGTGATGCTATCATGTCAATATGGACCAAAATCTCTGAGGAATGTTTTCAACACCTTGTTGAATCTATGCCATGAAGAATTAAGGCAGTTCTAAAGGCAAAAGGGGGTCCAACCCAGTACAAGCAAGGTGTACTTAATAAAGTAGCCGGTAAGTGTATATTGTACCAAAATACTATCAGATACATATAGAAATGTTTATTTACAATTCCAACAAAGAAGTTGGGCAGGATACTATTGTAGCACTCTTCCCTCAAATGTGGAGGATCAATGCATGTTAGGTATGAGAAATTTAAAATTCAAACTTTATTATGTCATTAAAAATGTGTTGCAGTGAAACTTAAAAACAGTTGCAGCAAAATAGCATATACTCAATTAAAAAAAATATCCTAATATGAGTAGTATAACATCTGAATTATTCAAAATATATTTACACTGGTTATTACCCCAGGATCCAATAGTCTGCATGCCTTACACTTTTATGGCACTCAACAAATCAGAGTAACTAGAAGGTACAGCTTTACCAGTCCAGATTCCACAGTACTGATCAGGATATTAACAAAATAGGGTGAATATATTACTCACTGTCACTGTGATTGAATCTCTAGGGGGCAGTAAAAAAGCGATTTTTAGATAATAACCCAGAGCAGATTAACAATATAAGTAAATTATTAACAACACATATTCCAAAACATGCACGGAGTATAACTGTGCATACAGTGAGAAAATATAAAAATATATAGTGGCACTGACTCTAACTCTCATGCGTGTCAGTTGTGAGTAAGTAAAAACCGTAGTGCATCTGAATGGTGGCTGCCACCTATGCTTGTATTCGGTAAGTTTAGCAGACTCAGCTAAGCGTAGTCCTATTGGTAGAAAATGTATTATATTTAAAATATAGGCTAATCGCCACCACAACACAGAAGTTTAACCCTAGCAGTATAAAGATTGTCGTCATCTGTTAATATGGTGATTTGTTACTTCTTAAATAAAGTCACCTGTTACATACGCTTGGAGTTAGATGTACATTCAAAGTGACACATTGTACTTGGTAAAATTGTAACACTGTTGCTAACTCTCATATAAGTTAATTGTAAGTTTCAGTTGTCACTTCAGTGAGTCTGTAAAGCGTAAAGCAGCTGTTGATTGTGAAAGGTTATATTTAACCAGACTTGGCTTTTTAAAGTCCTGGTTAAAAAATAGCTTACTTTAAATCATTCAGCTTTTGCCTCCACAACACTGAAGTTTTAAACTAAACACTATCAAAATAGTAAAATTTTAATGAATTGTAACTACTTTTATTGCCACGTATTATGTATATAAATATCTAGAACTGAGCATTGCAGAGTTCTGTTGTAAGAAACGACGCCCTGATTGAATCACATATCTATGAACGGTATTAAGCTTTAGTATAGGCTAATGCAGACTTGTAATAAAATACAGGATTACCATATTCCTATTTCCCCCTTAACATGTTTCCCCAACAATGGCTTTTTCAAAAGTAGAGGCGACGCACGTTCTGCAGCTTTTTATACCCTCCATGCGTGACATGACTTCGCCTATCATGTCGTCATTTGGCTACTCTCATTGAAATCTTAGGCATCCCAACATACTGGTTTAAGATGGATATATTTCTAAGTGTTTGAATTTGATCTTGACTTTTTTCTTTCAGATATTAATACGGTTTTTGGTTCGAAGATATTATTAATTCTTATACGTTAAATCATTCCTGTTACACTTGAATTGTGAAGCTATAAATATATATGATTAAAGATGTATAAAACAACATTATGCTGTGGTAGTATTGAATATTGCAATCTTCTATATGCAAGATACTCTATTAATTGTGTCAAACAACCATTATTCTAGTGTAAACTAGTGCAAAAAAGGGAAATGTATACATAAGCATAAATATAAAATAATTATGATTGTGATTCACCTATTATGTGCGTGATTTAATAAATATTTGTGTATATAATCTAATAGAATACTATACTAAAATATAATATCCAGTGCAGACCTTTTTGTTCAAAATTAAATGGTGATGTGATATGTTATTATATATTTTGCTGGGAAATCCCTGTGTACATCATTTACCCCTTCAGATAAATTTTGGAATAATATGTGGCTATGTGCAAGTAACGTGCCCATTGTAAGTGTTATACACCGTGTGGAAAGTATCTAGGATTAATAAGGAAACATATAATATTAATAAATATATTTATAACTGTAATAAATTATTTTTGTGCACATCTTCGTACACAGTGTTTTTCATTTTAAGAATGACAAGAAGTGTCTGATTTATAGATGTTTACAAGAAAGAATAATAGTTATTTTGTTTGTTTAACCACTGGGGTTGTACTGTATTTAACAGATAAATCCAGCGAGTTTCTGCGCTTAATAATGTCTGCTCAATGTTTCCTCCTTTGATTCCCAAGGAAATTTTCTGGAGACCAAAACATCTAAGGTCAGATTTTCTTGATTGATGGTAACGTTAAAAATGATTGGCAACATTGGTCAATTTTTACCCTTTGCTAAATCTTTTTGTGCTGATTTAATATTTTTTAGATGTTCCAATATTCTAACTTTCAGTTTTTTGGAGGTCATGCCTACATAGATACGGTTACATTTACAACTATTGCCGTTTATGACCCCTTCAGTATTGCAATCAATGTAAACCTGGATATAGTGTATCTGTCCAAATCTGTCTCGGATAATTTTCTTTTTTCTACATTGTTGCACATGGAACAAGATCTGCACGTAAAGTTGCCAGCTGTCAGTTTCAGTTTTTTGCTCTTATTTTCATAGTGGCTGCAGGTAAGTATTTCCTTCAGGTTTCTGGTCCTTCTGTATTCAACTTGGATTTCCCCCTCTAAAACATCTTTAAATACGGGGTCTGCTTCAAGGATATGTAGATGTTTGTAGATTATTCCCAGGACATCATTTACTTGTGGGTTATATGTAAGGATCAGTCTGGTTTTGTCCTCCTTCTCTTTGTTTTTGATTTTAGGTTGAATTAGAGTCTTTCTCTCAGTAGTTTGTGCCTGTCTTTGGGCTAGTTTTAGGGATCTCTTACTATATCCTCTCTGCAGCAATCGTTGTTCCATTTCTTTGGCACGTATTGTATCCATCTCTGTGTTGGTACAATTTCTCCTTATCCTAAGGAATTCTCCCACAGGGAGAATTTTGACTGTCTGAGGGGAAAGGGCACTGGAGTGATGCAAAGTAGTATTGGTGGCTGTTTCTCTCCTATAGAGGTCTGTATGAATATCTCCATTTGCTTGCTTAATAATTTTAGGTCCAAGAATGTCACCTCAGTATTGTGAATTTGCCAGGTAAGTCTAATATTAAGCTAATTCTTGTTCAGATAATTGAGAAATATCTCTAATAAGTCTGGTGACCCCTACATAAAGAAGATGTTATCTATATACCTGAGCCAGATGGGAATGTGATCAGTGTATTTGGTGTATTTTGTTCAGATAATTGAAAAATATCTCTAATAAGTCTGGTGGCCCCTCCTACATAAAGAAGATGTTATCTATATACCTGAGCCAGATGGGAATGTGATCAGTGTATTTGGTGTTTTCATCAGTAAATATTACATATTGCTCCCACCAGCTCAGGAATAAATTGGCATACAGGGGGGCGCACACCGTCCCCATCGCTGAACCTCGAATTTGGAGAATAGAATAGATTGTCAAATACGAAAAAATTATTTTTGAGAACGAATTCCAGGAGTTTAATGATGAATCTATCATGTAAAAAATCCTCCTCTGATGTTCAATGTAGAAAGCTTTTGACTGCTTTAACACCCAGATCATGGCTAATACTGGTGTAGAGTGCTTCCACATCAGTTGTCACAAGTAGCTTACTTTCTTTGGCTTTTACATTCTATTTGTTAGAATTGTTGAAGTACTTCCATAGTGTCACATACATGCGATGGTAGTGTTAACACAAATTCCCTTAAACGATAATCAATGAATTGACTGGCTTTTTCAGTCAAATTGCCGATACCAGAGATGATCAGATGTCATGGTGGGTTCTTAATATCCTTATGAATTTTTGGGATGATGTAAAATGTAGATGTTTTGGGATATTTGACTGTTAAGAATTTTTTCTCTTTGGGGTAATGATTTCATCTTTCTGGGCTTCATTCAGAATGTTCTCATATATCTTGAGATAATTCTCTGTTGGATTGAACAAAAGTGGCTTATAACATGTTTCATTTTTAAGCTGTTTTTTAACTTCTCTTAAGTATAGATTTATAGGCCAGATTACCACGTTACCACCCTTGTCCGAATTCCGAATAATTACATCATCACAATTTTGGATTTGTGTTAGTGCTTGTTTTTCGTTTGGAGATAAATTCTTTTGTATTGTGACTTTAGATGTTAAATTAGTTATCTATTTACATACTATGGGCTCCATGTACTAAGCAGTCAGAGAGCTACCCGCAAAAAGTTTTGGGTCAAAACTCGCACACTGATATGTACAAATCCATCAACTATGTTCAAACCTGCATATTTAAAATTGCGAACGTACTTATCTGCCAAACCTCACTACCTCTCCATTTTTCACTGTAAATACAGTAGACAGATTTGACCACCAATTCATGATAAACTAATTTACTAAAAAATCTATTTATCCGCTCGCTACATTTTCCGCTCCCACCTCGTTATTTTTGCCTTGCCACCTTTTAGGTGGCGAGCAAGGTACAAAACAATAGGAAAGTCAATGTAGACGCCAGTCTAGACATATATAAAAGGAAGTAATATCAGAATTGTACTTACATTGTTGATTTCAGCAGCTATGGAGACACTTCTGTATTTGTTTCTCCTCCAATGGTTTCTTCTACGTTTTGCTGATGCGAAAAGTGAGGATTCTTGGATTTTGAAGTGGTATCAGATCCAGATGAAGCCATATCAAATTTGTAAATAAATATTACAAAAATAACACACTGTAGTCACTGTTCAAAAAATTTAGAGCAATCATAAAGTTGTTTTTAAAAATTGCACTTTTATAGTAGCCAAATTATTTTCCTGTGACAACTATGACGTTTCTGACACCTTGCATGTCACGTGTTAATAATTGGCCATACAATTCTACTGACATTTTAGTACATTATCTTAGTCACGGTTAGTGAGGCGTCAAAGTTTTCAATAATCCGCTACTGCTCACGGTGGGCTAGATGTGTCTATTTATGGGTGGATTTTTAGTACATAGTGACAGTGGGCACCATTTCACCTGCGGCGAGTAACAGCAAATTTATCCGTGTCTACAATGTCGGATTAATTGACGGCTTAGTACATGGAGCCCTATATCATTGAATACTTCAACATTTGTGTGATTACTCATTTTGGGTACATATTTAGATTTATTTTTTATGTACTCTCCAATCTTTTTGGGTATCTTCCGGTGTTTTAATTTCCAGAAGTTCTTCCATCATTTGTAAGGTGGATCTTTCATCCTCTGTCCATATATTGTCCACTTCAGATAGTTCATATGCATCCTCTGAGGGTTCTTGATCATGATTGTCTTTTCTCTTGAACTCTTTTTTCAATGTTAATTTCCTCAGGAATAGTTGGATTATTTAATTACTTCAAATTTATCTAGATGTGTACTCGGACAAAAGGATAAGCCTTTGGAGAGTATGTTTCTGTGATCATGCGAGAGTAATTTTTTAGACAAGTTTATAATTTTTAATAAGTCAACCTCATTCTCAAGAAGGGGCTCTCTGATCTTTTGTAGGGCATCCACCGTTTTCCCTCTTGTTTGATTTTGTCTTTGGTTTTTATCTGCTTTGTTTTTGGTCTTGCTCCTGCCTCCTCTCCTGATGGGTTTCCAGTTGAAGAGGCCTCTTCCTCAAAAAAATTATTTCTTTTACGTATTTCTTGTCTGGTTACCATGTTAGATGTGGATGAAGTATCCTGTTCATTTTCACTGTTGTTAGAGTCAGAAATAGAGTCAGAAATATCACTTTCTATGATTTGAACTCTGGAGGGTCTTTGATAATTTACTTACATTGTGAATCTGCTTCCGGTTATTAGCTTAAAATCCCTTTTTTACTACACCATAGAGATTCAATCACTGTGAGTAATATATGCACCCTATTTTTTTAATATCCTGATCAGTACTGTGGAATCTGGACTGGTAAAGCTGTACCTTCCAGTTACTCTGATTTATTGAGTGCCATAAAAGTGTAAGGCATGCAGACTATTGGATCCTGGGGTATTAACCAGTGTAAATATATTTGAATAATTCAGATGTTATACTACTCATATTAGGATAATTTTTTTAATTGAGTATATGCTATTTTGCTGCAACTGTTTTTAAGTTTCACTGCAACACATTTTAAATGACATAATAAAGTTTGAGTTTTAAATTTCTCATACCTGCTCATGCATTGATCCTCCACATTTGAGGGAAGAGTGCTACAATAGTATCCTGCCCAGCTTCTTTGTTGGAGCTGTAAATAAAGTTTATGTTTTGATACTAAGCACCTGTTAACACTCCAAGTGTATATTAATAAACCCTTTACATAAATAGTGTTCCCTTCTCCTTATTAGAGTAGTGCCATTGCTTTCCTTTTTTCTGACATATAGAAATGTGTATTTATGAATAAATAGAACATATTCTTCTATGTGAAGAACATTGGAATGTGAAATATTAATATTTTATGTTGGGTTAGCGTACTTGAGAAAATGCAATTAGGTTTGTGCACAAGTAAAGGTCTTAGGTTTTTTCCCCCACTTTTCATGATCCAATAATGTCTAAGGGGGAATAAATTAACGTGGTTGAGATATTCGGACTTCGGCTTTTTGCACACGCTGGGTTAGTGCATGCGCAAAAACATTTTACTTTAAACTTGTAATATGCGAAATACCCGATGCGTGAAAAAAAGCCAAAGTCTATAGGAGTTAACTCGCAAGCAGGAATACAAACTACCGCTCCACTCGTAAGTGAGTTGTGTTCATCCAATACATTACTTTAGTCCAGAACTGCTCAATTTTTGGGCAGGCCCAGAAGCAGTGTCTATCTATCTCTGGAAAAAATATAATCCATTTAGAAACTATATATTCTACTTGCTCTGCAGAAGACCATTGATTAAGGAGCAAATAAAGAGAAGAAATGGAATATAGACCTATTTGATAAATATTAATCTAGTTTGTAAATCTCGGAGTGACCAATCCATGCAAACTACGCCATACATTTGTTTTAATTCAAAGACAAAATTTCTTATCTGTAATAGGCATAAAAATCTCTATTTGAAAGCCAAAATTGGTTACATACCTAGGCAAAAGTTAAGGGGGCTAGATCTGTAGATCTGAATCTAGTATTTGTGTAATATGATTCAGGCCTTTAGAGGAACATTGTCTGAAAACCCAATCTGTTAGACCTGGTGAAAAAGTTGGATTACCTGTAATAGGTAAACATTTAGAGATATATGGAGCACATCTGTTTCAGCACAAAGCTTTTGCCACAATATAATATCATACCTGAAGGTTATAAGAGAAAAAAGCATTGAAGGAAGAGGAGTAATTGGGCAATGTAAGATTGCGTTTAATCAGAAATGGGCCACCAGGGAAGATTCCCAAGCAAGTGAGGAAACTTGTTCTTGCTCTGTTAACCAGTCAACTGCGATCTTAACATGGACAGCTAAACTGTAGAACTTTATATTAGGGAGGGCTAGACCTGCCGCTACCTTATCATTCATAAGACAGGTCACTGCAATGCGTGCCTTTGCACCTTTCCACTAAAATTTAGAACACGCCTTATTATATTTTGTTATATCCACTTTGTGGATAGGGATGGGGATATTCTGTATTAAATAGAATAATTTTGGAAAGAGTATCATTTTTATTAACATGACCTTGAGAGGCGAGGTTGTCAATCAATATCTTAAAACTCTGTGCTATTTTCAGAGCTTTTCAGGCTTGGCCTTTATTAAATAGAGAATCGTATATTCAGTTTCGAACAGACAATCTCACAACCGTGGCATATGTCAATCATTAAGGGGGGACTCGCAGTCCACTAGCAATGAAAGAAGTATCTCTAATACTTTCTTGGGCGGCATCCAACTCTTGTCTAATCACTGCAATTCATATACCAGGTGTAGACAATTGGGAAGCGGATTATCTCAGCCGTCAGACTGAGTGGTCTCTCCATCTAGATGTGTTCTATCAGATTCTGCAGATGTTTGGTCTTCCAGACATAAATCTTATGGCCTCTCGTCTTACCAAGAAACTTCCCAGACACCTCTCCAGGTCCAGGGATCCTCAGGTGGAATTGATGGATGCTCTAGCAGTTCCATGGTTTTACCAACCTACTTACATTTTACTCTTCTTTCAAGAGTGTTTTCAAAGATCATAATGGAACAATATTATGTGTTTCTGATAGCACCAGCATGGCCTCACAGGTTCTGTTATGCCGACCTTGTCTGAATGTCCAGTTGCTAACCTTTGTCATTTCCTCTAAGACCAGACCTTCTGTCTCAAGGCCTGTTTTTTTAACACTTAGTCCTTAGTCATAGAGGTTTCTCTGACTCTGTGATTAACACTATGATACAGGCTCGTAAGCCTGTTTCAAGGAAAATATATCACAAGGTTTGGAAAACCTATATTTCATGGTGTTGATTATTCTTGGCATTCTTTAGAATTCCTTGGATTCTACAGTTTCTTCAGGATGGTTTGGATTAATGGTTGTCTGCAAATAATTTGAAAGGACAAATCTCTGCTCTTTCTGTTTTATTTCACAGAAAGATTGCTAATCTTCCGGATGTTCACTGTTTCGTACAGGCTTTGACTTGTATCAAACATGTTATTAAATTTATCTCTCCTCCTTGCAGTCTAAATTTGGTATTAAACTCTTTGCAGGCTCCTCCTTTTGAGCCTATGCATTCTTTGGACATTAAACTACTTTCTTGGAAAGTGTTATTCCTCTTGACTATCTCTTCTGCTAGAAGAGTTTCTGAATTGTCTGCTCTCTCTTGCGAGTCTCCTTATCTCATTTTCCATCAAGATAAAGCTGTTTTGCGGGCTTTGTTTAAATTTTTGCCTAAGATTGTGAATTCTAGCAACATTAATAGGGACATTATTGTTCCTTCTTTGTGTCCTAATCCTAAGAATACTCTTGAAAGATCTTTACATTCTTTGGATGTGGTAAAAGCTTTGAAATATTATGTTAAGGCTACTAAATATTTCAGAAAGACATCTAGTCTATTTGTTTATTTTTGTCTGGTTCAAGAAAAGGTCAATTTCTTTGGCATCTTGGTTGAAACTTTTGATTCACAAAACTTATTTGGAGGTGGGGCAGTCTCCGCCTCAGATAATAATAGCTCATTCTACAAGATCAGTTGCCACATCTTGGGCTTTCAAGAATGAAGCTTCAGTTAATCAAATCTGCCACTTGGTCTTCTTTGCATACCTTTACTAAATGTTACCATCTTTAGACAACTGTCTCAGTTTGATTCTAGTGCCTATGATTTAATTTTTTTTAATTTTTAAGAAAACATACTTATTTTTTTTAATTTAATTTCTTAGAGGAAATAGCTGTTTTTATTTTATCTCTCCCTCTATAGTTACTAGTGGACTACCACATCTTGGGTATTATAGCCCATCAGTAACTAACTCATGGACTCTCACCCCCTATATAAAAGAAAACATAATTTGTGTAAAAACTTACCTGATAAATTAATTTCTTTTATGGTGGAGAGAGTCCATGAGACCCACCCATTTTTTTGGAGGTTATGATTTTTTTTGTATAAAGCACATTATTTATCCTGTTCCTCTTTTTTATGCTTTTACTCCTTATACACCTCACTAACTTATCTATACAATAAACAGCGGTATGAGTGAGGTAGGCTGTGTATTTATAGGCATTTGAGGTTTGGGAAACTTTGCCCCCTCCTGGTAGAAATGTATATCCCATAAATAACTAGCTTGTGGACTCTCGCCACCATGAAATAAATGAATTTATCAGGTCAGTTCTTACATAATAAGAACAACAACAATTAGGAGCACCCAATATCGGAGTAGAGTATCGGAATAAAAGGATATGTACAAAATTAAGGTTGTATTGATATACACCTTCTTCCCAGGGTGTATGGTCCCTTTAAGAACACAGTGCAGGAGAGGAGTTGCAGCCCCCTTAGAGATACACAGTACTGGAAACCGGATAAAGCTGCATAAAAACAAAATAAATAAAGGACGCACACTCCTCTTAGCATAGTAGGTTAAAAAAGGATAGAGATTTATTAGTAATCCAACAATTGCAAACTCACACATTAAAACCTCAAACAACTATGAGGTATGATAAAAACACGCATATATGGGTACATAGGAAATCTCATGGATCAGAAAGCAGTGTCCCAGGAGAATCTCCACAGATGTATCAGTTTGTCTTATAATTCAGCTGGGTGAATCACGTAAATGAACCGTTCTCCAATATACCATAAAAGTTACTCTTGGTGAAGCACTTTCACTAAATGCCGCCAATTGCAAAAGACAGTCGCTCGAATGTTCAGCCGGCTACTGATCAGCTGCATACTTGTCGCGTGTAGACGGTGGGCGTGGCCTAATGCGTTTCGTAAGGGGAACTCCCTACTTCGTCATAGGCTGCCCACTGATTGACAATACCATCCTTAAATCTGTTAGAGGAGCATATCACATGGTTGTGCTGCTACTGTGATCTATTCAATACCGTTGAAACTCTGCTTAATGGGTTAATGTAGAATCTATAAAATTCTACTTAAAATCATTCAAAAAACATACTGTGATTACATGTAAGTACAAATGTAGTTAAAAACATCTAATGAAGTGTGCGCCCTTTTCTACTTTTATTTTTATAAGTTCTTACATAAATTATGTTTTTTTTTCTTGGGGGAATATTGAGCTAATCCTATTCTCAATATTGTTTTTCAGAATTAAATTATATTAATTTTTATAATATATTTAAAAAAGCCAGATTGTTGTAATATAGGCACCCAACAACCCATTTTCATATATGATTCCCCTTTTACAGTGTGCAAATGATTATCATTGAGCTCAATGTATTAAGCAGTGAATGCTGCTTTTGAGCCCTTGTGGGGCAGCCTTTCCCATGTGAGAAACCTTGTTCACCCATTAATTTAGTACATATTGCCCAATTTGTGATCTGGAGAAGACATTCAAAACAGTATGGCTTGACTAGACACTAGAAAACTATTCAACATGAGTGCTACTATAATGGTACATGGTCTAGGAAACAAAACATACAAGAAATAATTGTGAGATTAATAATTTAGCTCACAGGAGAAAATTAGAAGTTATAAAGCTGTATCACCTCACCAGACAGACACCACCCTCTTTAATTGTAGCTGGCAAATCCCCAAAATTGTGGCTCACCACAATATCTTCTGGTGTCTATGTATGTCAATCTGGCATTGTTCACATGAATACATACAGAAAAAGAAGCGCTCTACAGGAATGAAGAACAGCTCATTAGCTTGTTTTATGGCAAGTTACCACCATACAAGAAGTCTCTTTTAGCCCAATTGCGCTTTTTACAGTGGAGAACTTTCCTTAAGTATATCAGGCTGATCCCTCCTAACAAGATCAGTCAAGCCCTGAAAATACCAGGCAATCCTCCTCTGAACAAGGACCATGGCAAACCCCAGATGCTCTTTTTAGCTTTTTTTGGGCCTAGCCAGTAAAGTGCTGCCATATTCCTCTAATGCACAATAGTCCAAGGAGACCACATTTGGTTTCCCTATCACCCTTAGGAAGACTTCCTTAGGCTCATAAATACAGAAGAAGAAGCGCTTTAGCAGGACCAAACAACAGCTCAATAGCTTGTTCTATGGTGAGTCACCACCTAGGAGCAGTCTCGTTTAGCTTGATTGTGCTTTTCACATAGGAGAACTTTTCCTAAATTATATCCTAAATTATATCCTAAATTATATCCTAAATTATATCCTTAAATTATATCAGTTTGATCCTGCCTAACAAGGTAGAGCACTTTTCTTTCTGTATGTACTTGTTCACATGATTAGCAGATGTTTTGAGTATAGTGTTCCAGTGACATCAGATTAAACAGGTGTAAATATGGATAGAAGAGGAACAAAGTGGATTCAATTTCATAAAGAAATTATGACTGACGTTCTAAGAAAATATGGACACTACATGTTTATTTACAAAGAAATGTAAGTAAGAATTTGAGGTATATTGACCTTGAGCTGTAAATGAGAAAAA